>NW_006782029.1:174367-214380 GCF_000442215.2 Lipotes vexillifer | reverse complement strand
GCAGGAATCCTCCTGGTTGAGATAACATGTTTCCTCTGTACCAGGATCTGCATAATCATTATTTAATGTGCACTCCGCATGCCGTCCACTAGATGTTTAGTATCTATGAATGTCCTCCATTCAGACTCTTGCCTACATTTGTCCTCACTTACTTGCCTGGCTTTTAACTCACCCTTACCCCAGTGTTTAATATTTTGGACTTAGTGGCCTATTCTGTCAGCATTGTTTCAGCTGACTGCCTTTTCCTAAACTATCTGAACTGCTTAAAGGTTTTCCTGGCAAGACACAAAGCTGGAGTAACAAATCTGGAATGTCTACACTTTCTTTTAGGCAAAGTTTCCAGCCCTGCAGCTAGGCTCTACCAGCATGTTATAGTACAGACACAATGAGTCTGAGTTCAGGTGTCTGATTTGCTAATTAGTTACTATAAAACTACAAGTAAAGTAGTTTTTCTCTCTTTCTTTTATTTTATTATTAAAATGAATTGACACATTGCTGGAATATATGGGGAAAGTTCAATGTAATCAATGATGTGTAAATATATATATATTATATGTATTTTATATATATATATATATATATATATATATATATAATGAGAGAGAAAAAAGGATAATATTGTATATTGTGTTTCATTATCTTGGATATATTCTAGGTGCCACTTAGTGATACAGCAAAAGATAATATGAGCCCTGATCTTTAGCAACTCATGACTTAAAGGGCATAGTATGACTTACATGGAGTTTGGAGAATCATGATTATTTACATAGAATATTGAGGCTTATTGAATTTGATGTATTACAGTTACCTCTATCATTGGAAATCCAAACTTTCTTGATAAAATCCTGCTACCCTGATGTTATGAAAGGTAATTCTTAAAACATGTAATATTTAGCATGAAATCATTTTACTTCCATAGATGAAATAAATTAGATGGAATAAGTAGAACGTGGTATGTTTTCTTCTGCTAGAATTCTTGCCTTCAGTAACAAAGAGAAGAGAGCTAACAATAAAGATTTACTAAGAATCACTTATTCTACTAGGCTCTTTACACACATTAGTGCTTTTAATTCTAATAGGAATCTAATAATCAAAACATATTAATAAATTTTATACAATGGGTAAAATGTGGCTCAGGATAACTGAACAAATTTCTACAAATAAAATAACTAGTAGATGGAGCAGAGTCAAATTTGAAATCATGTCTATTTGACTTCAAAATCCATACTTTTTAAATTGCATCCTAAGAAGAATATCTTCCTAGGACTAGACAATAGGAATTAAAACCCTGGGTAATCCTAAAATTACCCTCCATAAATGTAATAAAATTTTATTGGCATTTTTTCCATGATACTCTACTCTGGATACTCCAGTATACTCATACGGGGATATTATTCACTTACATATTCTTGATGTATATTTTCTTCATTTTCTGTAAATTTTCCACTGAGTGGGTCTAAGAAGCAAGTCTGCTTAGGCTGTTACTGTGTCCCTATTGACACAGTAGGACATATTGTCCCTTATATTAAAAGGTGACACACTCAATACAGTATACTTATTTAATAGAATACAAAGGGACTGTAAAGAGGGATAAATTTTTTTTGAATCACTCATTTACCTTGTTTTTATAGAAATCTAATGATTATCACTAGTCATTTGAATTGTAGATTATTTTATGTTGGAATATTTCTTCATTTCTTTTATTTAAGCCAGTAATATGATTTTTTAAAAATATAAATTGAATAGCATCTGTTTATTATTATTCTGAATTTTATAATTTACCATGTTTACCATAAAATATTGAGGAATTTAGTGTTACTCTCTGGGTATAATATCTGATTTTACGAGTATTATAGTGGAAAAAAATGCATTGAGCACCTACTTCTAGGTGTTGTTGAAGGCTAGGAGATCTCTATTACACTGTGGCTTTGATGTTACATCTATAGTTCTTTTTATTTTTAACACCTTTATTGGAGTATAATTGCTTTACAATGGTGTTTTAGTTTCTGCTTTATAACAAAGTGAATCAGCTATACTTATACATATATCCCCATATCTCCTCCCTCTTGCATCTCCCTCCCACCCTCCCTATCCCACCCCTCTGGGTGGTCGTACAGCACCAAGCTGATCTCCCTGTGCTCTGTGGCTGCTTCCCACTAGCTATCTATTTTACATTTGGTAGTGTATATATGTCCATGCCTCTCTCTCACTTCGTCCCTGCTTACCCTTCCCCCTCCCCGTATCCTCAGGTCCATTCTCTAGTAGGTCTGTGTCTTTATTCCTGTCTTGCCCTTAGGTTCTTCATGACCAATTTTTTTTTTTGTAGATTCCATATATATGCGTTACCATATGGTATTTTTTTTTTGTCTTTCTGACTTACTTCACTCTGTATGACACTCTGTATCACTCTAGGTCCATCAACCTCACTACAAATAACTCAATTTCGTTTCTTTTTATGGCTGAGTAATATTCCATTGTATGTATGTGCCACATCTTCTTTATCCATTCATCTGTTGTTGGACACTTAGGTTGCTTCCATGTCCTGGCTATTGTAAATAGAGCTGCAATGAACATTGTGGTACATGACTCTTTTTCAGTTATGTTTTTTTCAGGGTATATGCCCAGTAGTGGGATTGCTGTGTCTTACAGTAGTTCTATTTTTAGTTTTTTACGAACCTCCATACTGTTCTCCATAGTGGCTGTGTAAATTTACATTCCCACCAACAGTGCAAGAGGGTACCCTTTTCTTCACTTCCTCTCCAGCATTTATTTGTAGATTTTTTGATGATGGCCATTCTGACTGGTGTGAGATGATATCTCATTGTAGTTTTGATTTGCATTTCTCTAATGATTAATGATGTTGAGCATTCTTTCATGTGTTTGTTGGCACTCTGTATATCTTCTTTGGAGAAATGTCTATTTAGGTCTTCTGCCCATTTTTGGATTGGCTTGTTTGTTTCTTTGATATTGAGCTGCATGAGCTGCTTGTAAATTTTGGAGATTAAATCCTTTGTCAATTGCTTCATTTGAAAATATTTTCTCCCATTCTGAGGGTTGTCTTCTCATCTTGTTTATGGTTTCCTTTGCTGTGCAAAAGCTTTTAAGTTTCATTAGGTCCCATTTGTTTATTTTTGTTTTTATTTCCATTTCTCTAGGACCTGGGTCAAAAAGGATCTTGCTGGGATTTATGTCAAAGAGTGTTCTCCCTAGGTTCTCCTCTAAGAGTTTGATAGTGTCTGGCCTTACATTTCAGTCTTTAATCCATTTTGAGTTTATTTTTCTGTATGGTGTTCCAGCTTCATTCTTTTGCAGGTAGCTGTCCAGTTTTCCCAACACCACTTATTGAAGAGGCTGTCTTTTCTCCACTGTATATTCTTGCCTCCTTTGTCAAAGATAAGGGGACCATATGTGCGTGGGTTTATCTCTGGGCTTTCTATCCTGTTCCATTGATCTATATTTCTTTTTTTGTGCCAGTTCCATACTGTCTTCATTACTGTAGCTTTGTAGTATAGTCTGAAGTCAGGGAGCCTGATTCCTCCAGCTCCGTTTTTCATTCTCAAGTTTGCTTTGGCTCTTTGGGGTCTTTTGTGTTTCCATACAAATTGTGAAATTGTATAGGAATGCCAGAGATTTCTGTGCATTAATTTTGTATCCTGCTACTTTACCAAATTCATTGACTAGCTCTAGTAGTTTTCTTGTAGCATCTTTAGGATTCTCTATGTAGAGTATCATGTAATCTGCAAACAGTGACAGCTTTACTTCTTCTTTTCTGATTTGGATTCCTTTTATTTCCTTTTCTTCTCTGATTGCTGTGGTTAAAACTTCCAAAACTATGTTGAATAAGAGTGGTGAGAGTGGGCAACCTTGTCTTGTTCCTGATCTTAGTGGAAATGCTTTCAGTTTTTCACCATTGAGGACGATGTTGGCTGTGGGTTTGTCATATCCCTTTTTTTCTTGATGAGTCTGGCTAATGGTTTATCAACGTTTTCTATCGTCTCAGAAAACCAGCTTTTAGTTTTATTGATATTTGCTGTCATTTCCTTAATTTCTTTTTCACTTATTTCTGATCTGATCTTTACGATTTCTTTCCTTCTGCTAACTCTGGGGGTTTTTTTGTTCTTCTTTCTCTAATTGCTTTAGGTGTAAGGTTAGGTTTTTTATTTCAGATGTTTCTTATTTCTTAAGGTAGGATTGTATTGCTATAAATTTCCCTCTTAGAACTGCTTTTGCTGCATCCCATAGGTTTTGGGTCATCGTGTTTTCATTGTCATTTGTTTCTAGGTATCTTTTGATTTCCTCTTTGATTTCTTCAGTGATTTCTTGGTTATTAAGTAGTGTATTGTTTGGCCTCCATGTGTTTGTGTTTTTTACAGATTTTTTTCTCTAATTGAGATCTAGTCTCATAGTGTTGTGGTCAGAAAAGATATTTGATAGGATTTCAATTTTCTTAAATTTACCAAGGCTTGATTTTTTTTTTTTTTCTTTTCAGTATGTGGGCCTCTCACTGTTGTGGCCTCTCCCATTGTGGAGCACAGGCTCTGAATGCACAGGCTCAGTGGCCATGGCTCACGGGCCCAGCCGCTCCACAGCATGTGGGATCTTCCCAGACCAGGTCACGAACCCGGGTCCCCTGCATCGGCAGGTGGACTCTCAACCACTGTGCCACGAGGGAAGCCCCCCAAGGCTTGATTTGTGACCCAGGATACGATCTATCGTGGAGAAAGTTCCATGAGCACTTGAGAAAAATGTGTATTCTGTTGTTTTTGGATGGAATGTCCTATAAATATCAGTTAAGTCCATCTTGTTTAATGTATCATTTAAAGCTTGTGTTTCCTTATTTATTTTCATTTTGGATGATCTGTCCATTGATGAAAGTGGGGTGTTAAAGTCCCCTACTATGATTCTGTTACTGTCGATTTCCCTTTTTATGGCTGTTAGAATTTGCCTTATGTATTGAGGTACTCCTATGTTAGGTGCATAAATATTTAGAATTGTTATATTTTCTTCTTGGATTGATCCCTTGATCATTATGTAGTGTCCTTCTTTGTCTCTTGTAATAGTCTTTGTTTTAAAGTCTATTTTGTCTAATATGAGAATTGCTACTCCAGCTTTCTTTTGATTTCCATTTGCATGGAATATCTTTTTCCATCCCCTCACTTTCAGTCTGTATGTGTCCCTAGGTCTGAAGTAGGTCTCTAGTAGACAGCATGTATATGGGTCTTGTTTTTGTATCCATTCAGACAGTCTATGTCTTTTGGTTGGAGCATTTAATCCATTTACATTTAAGGTAATTATCAATATGTATGTCCCTATTCCCATTTTCTTAATTGTTTTGAGTTTGTTATTGTAGGTCTTTTCTTTCTCTTGTGTTTCCTGCCTGGAGAAGTTCCTTTAGCATTTGTTGTAAAGCTGGTTTGATGGTGCTGAATTCTCTTAGCTTTTGCTTGTCTGTAAAGATTTTAATTTCTCTGTTGAATCTGAATGAGATCCTTGCTGGGTAGAGTAATCTTGGTTTTAGGTTTTTCTCCTTCATCACTTTAAATATGTCTTGCCAGTCCCTTCTGGCTTGCAGAGTTTCTGCTGAAAGATCGGCTGTTAACCTTATGGGGGTTACCTTGTGTGTCATTTGTTGTTTTTCCCTTGCTGCTTTTAATATTTTTTCTTTGTTTTTAATTTTTGATAGTTTGATTAATATGTGTCTTGGCGTGTTTCTCCTTGCATTTATCCTTATGGGACTCTCTGTGCTTCCTGGATTTGATTAACTATTTCCTTTCCCATATTAGGGAAGTTTTCAACTATAATCTCTTCAATTATTTTCTCAGGGCCTTTCTTTTTCTCTTCTTCTCCTGGGACCCCTATAATTCGAATGTTGGTACATTTAATGTTGTTCCAGAGGTCTCTGAGACTGTCCTCAATTCTTTTCATTCTTTTTTCTTTATTCTGGTCTGCAGTAGTTATTTCCAGTACTTTATCTTCCTGGTCACTTATCCGTTGTTCTGCCTCAGTTATTCTGCTATTGATCCCTTCTAGAGAATTTTTAATTTCATTTATTGTGTTGTTCATCACTGTTTGTTTGCTCTTTAGTTCTTCTAGGTCCTTGTTAAACATTTCTTGTATTCTCTCCATTCTATATCCAAGATTTTGGATCATCTTTACTATCTTTATTCTGAATTCTTTTTTAGGTAGGCTACCTATTTTATCTTCATTTTTTTGTCTTGGTGGGGTTTTCCCTTGCTCCTTCATCTGCTGTGTTTTTCTCTGTCTTCTTGTATTGCTTATCTTACTGTGCTTGGGGTCTCCTTTTCACAGGCTGCAGGTTCATAGTTCCCGTTGTTTTTGGTTTCTGTCCCCAGTGGCTAAAGTTGGTTCAGTGGGTTGTGTAGGCTTCCTGGTGGAGGGGACTGGTGCCTGTGTTCTGGTGGATGAGGCTGGACCTTGTATTTCTCATGGGCAGGTCCATGTCTGGTAGTGTGTTTTAGGGTGTCTGTGGCCTTATGATGATTTTAGGCAGCCTCTGTGCTAAAGGATGGGGTTGTTTTCCTGTCTTGCTAGTTGTTTGGCATAAGGTGTCCAGCACTGTATTGAGTTTAGTGGAGCTGAGTCTTGGCGTTGAGATGGAGATCTCTGGGAAATTTTCACCTTTTGATATTACATGGAGCTGGGAGTTCTCTTGTGGACCAGTGTCCTGAACTTGGCTCTCCCACCTCTGAGGCACAGCCCTGAAGCCTGGCTGGATCACAAAGAGCCTGTCATCCATACGGCTCAGAATAAAAGGGAGAAGAAAAAAGAAAGAAGGAAAGAAGAAGATAAAATAAAATAAACTTATTAAAATGAAAAATAATTATTTAAAAAATTTTTAAGTAATAAAAATATTAAAGAAAGAAAGAAGAGAGTAAGCAAACCAAAAAAGAAATCAACTAATGATAACAAATGCTAAAAACTATACTTAAAAAAAAAACAAAAACAGGAAAAACAATAAAAACGGACAGACAGAACCCTAGGACAAATGGTAAAAGCAAAGCTATACAGACAAAATCACACAGAAGCATACACATACACACTTATAAAAAGAGAAAAAAGTGGGGGGGGGGGAATGTATATATCATTGCTGCCAAAATCCAACTCCTCAATTTGGGATGATTCATTGTCTGTTCAGGTATTCCACAGGTGCAGGGTACATCAAGTTGATTGTGGAGATTTTCCGCTGCTCCTGAGGCTGCTGGAAGAGATTTCCCTTTCTCTTCTTTGTTTGCAGAGCTCCTGGGGTTCAGCTTTGGATTTGGACCTGCCTCTGCTTGTAGGTCGCCTGAGGGCATCTTTTCTTCGCTCAGACAGGACGAGGTTAAAGGATCAGCTGATTTGGGGGCTCTGGCTCACTCAGGCAGTGGGGAGGGAGGGGTACGGAGTTCGGGGCAAGCCTGTGGCAGCAGAGACCAACATGACCTTGCACCAGCCTGAGGCATGCTGTGTGTTCTCCCGGGGTTGTTGTCCCTGGCTCACGGGACCCTGGCAGTGGCGGGCTCTACAGGCTCCCGGGAGGGGAGGTGTGGACCGTGACCTGTGCTTGCCCACAGGCTTCTTGGTGGTGGCAGCAACAGCCTTAGCGTCTCATGCCCGTCTCTGGGGTCCGCACTGTTAGCCACGGCTTGTACCCGTCTCTGGAGCTCCTTTAAGCAGCGCTCTTAATCCCCTCTCCTCGCGCACCAGGAAACAAAGAGGCAAGAAAAAGTCTCTTGCCTCTTCGGCAGTTCCAGACCTTTTCTCGGACTCCCTCCCGGCTAGCTGTGGTGTACTAGCCCCCTTCAGGCTGTGTTCATGCAGCCAACCCCAGTCCTCTCCCTGGGATCTGACCGAAGCCCGGGCCTCAGCTCCCAGCCCCTGCCCGTCCTGGCGGGTAAGCAGACAAGCCTCTCGGGCTGGTGAGTACTGGTCGGCACCGATCCTCTGTGAGAATCTCTCTGTTTTGCCCTCCGCACCCCTGTTGCTACGCTCTCCTCCGTGGCTCTGAAGCTTCCCCCTCCTCCTCACCACCCGCAGTCTCTGCCCGCAAAGGAGCTTCCTAGTGTGTGGAAACCTTTCCCCCTTCACAGCTCCCTCCCACTGGTGCAGGTCCCGTCCCTATTCTTTTGTCTCTGTTTTTTCTTTTTTCTTTTGTCCTACCCAGTTACATGGGGAGTTTCTTGACTTTTGGGAGGTCTGAGGTCTTCTGCCGGCGTTCAGTAGGTGTTCTGTAGGAGTTGTTCCACATGTAGATGTATTTCTGATGTATTTGTGGGGAGGAAGGTGATCTCCATGTCTTACTCTTCTGCCATCTTGAAGCTCCCTCCTATGGATTATTTAATTTCTCCATTTTAGTTGACTAAAGGCGAATGTTTCTGACTGGCTCCCAGGTGTCAGCCTGCTGCATGCTCTTCTCAGTAGTACAGTATCTTTATTTCAAGCCCAGGATGTCTGGAAGCAAGCATAAAAGCAGCGGTGATATAGCTGGTACTGCTAAGAAGCGCCAAGCGATAATGTTGGAAACAAAAGTGAAAATGAGAGAGTGGAGCGAGGCGAAAAGATGGAATTGGAGGCCCAGAGAAAGGATGAAAAGAGACAAGAAGAAGAAGAGGTAGCTGAAGAACCGAAGAGATTCACGACGCAGGGAATGGCATGGAGATTTTCTTCATTTGAGGAGGCACTGTTAGTTTTTGAGGTACAGGACCCACATGTAGAACAGTACACGAAGGTTGCAGCAGCCATTCGGGATGCAATCCAGTGCTACCGTCTCATCTATGATGAGAAAAGAAAGAGCTATCACTCAGACATCACTGGATCATTTTTTCAAGAGAATAGGTAGAACTGAATCCAGCAAGGAAGCAGAACCTGTGCTATCAACATCAGGCGTGAGTGCAATTGCAGCTTGCCCTCCGTCCCCTATTGCTGACGATCCTTCAGCTCTACCATCTCCCACCTCCTCTCCCTCCTCCAGTCAGTAACTCTTCTTGCCTGTTCACTAGATGCCAGCTCCTGCATGCCAGCTATTGTACTGTACTACTGTACTTTTCAAGGTACTGTACTGTAAGATTAAAAATGTTTTCTTTATTTATTGTGTTTGATTTTTATGTATTATTTGTGTAAAAAGTATTATAAACCTATTACAGTACAGTACTATATAGCTGATTGTGTTAGTTGGGTACCTAGGCTTAGTTCGTTGGACTTACAAATTAGATATATAAAGGTGCTCTCAGAATGGAGCTTGTTCATATGTCGGGGACTTACTGTATCAGGAAATTTATTTCAGTGCTGTTATTATTGCAAAAATTTGAAAAAAGAAGTAAATTCCCCCAGTAGAGAATGAATAGATAAATTATCATACAGATAGTATATTTTGCTGTAATTGAAAATAATGTTTTAAACATTTTAATAACATGAGAAATTGTTAACCATTTTATATTGAGTAAAAAATGCCAGACATAAAATATGCAGCAGGATTTTAAAATTATATAATATTATATATGTGTACTTACTTTTTATTTATTTCTGAAAGATAATATAAATGTGAACAAAATGTTAATGGAATTTTCCATGGTTAATAGAATCATAGTGGGTATATATTCTTTATACATTTCAACATTTTTTTCTAAAAAGAGTATGCATTACTTTTGTAATCAGAAATATTGGTAATTAACATTAACCATTTTTATATAGTTACTATATTAAAATTTTTCTATAATACGTTATATAAAGACTTTAATTCTTTACATTGAAAATACTTTGAGAAGATTTATGGTATAGCAACCAGGCGCATTGTGAATATCTAAAATCTAAATAAGCCCCTTTACCTTTTTTTTTTTTTTTGGTATAGCAGGGGTCCCCAGTCCCTGGGCCACAGACCAGTACTGGTCTGTGGCCTGTTAGGAACCAGGCCGCACAGCAGGAGGTGAGCAGCGGGCGAGGGGCGAGCTAGCGAAGCTTCATCTGTATTTACAGCCGCTCCCCATCACTCGCATTACTGCCTGAGCTCCTCCTCCTGTCAGATCAGAGTCAGCATTATATTCTCATAGGAGCTCAAACCCTACTGTGAACTGCGCGTGCAAGGGATCTAGGTTGCACGCTCCTTATGAGAATCTAATGCCTGATGATCTGAGGTGGAGCTGAGGTGGTGATGCTAGCGCTGGAGAGCGGCTGCAAATACAGGTTATTATTAGCAGAGAGGTTTGACTGCACAGCCACCATAATAAACCAATTGCTTGCAGACTCATATCAAAACCCTATCAGTGAGTGGCAAATGACAATTAAGCTGCATCTTATGGAGTAGAGTGGATATAAGCAACACACTTGGGGTGTCACTCACATCACCTCCAGATGGGACCATCTAGTTGCAGGAAAACAAGCTCAGGGCTCACACTGAGTCTGCATTATGGTGAGTTGTATAATTATTTCATTATATATTACAATGTAATAATAGAAATAAAGTGCACAATAAACATAACACAGTTGAATCATCCTGAAACCATCCCCCGTCCCGGTTCATGGAAAAATTGTCTTGCACGAAACTGGTCCCTGGTGCCAAAAAGTTGGGGACCACTGTCATACAGCACTTAGCATGTCACAATTCTATATTTACTGGAGTCTGACAATTAGATTTCATTTTCATGATAGCTTATGTTTTGTTTCAGTAGAGTTAGGGTTTTTTTTTTTTTTTGGTATTGCCACAATAGACCTAATTCATAGGTAGTACTTTTACTCTTTATAACCGGCTTTAGCTCTCTCTTACTTGAATCAGAAGGAAGTTGTGATCTTTGGCTGGTTTCTCAGTCTGAGCCACTGCAGCCCAAGTCCACTTAAACACTTCAACCTGCTTCTTGTCATCTAAACTGTGAGTTTTCATCATATTTAAGACAAGAAATTCTGTTTCTTGTTTATTTTTTTCAAACCCTTGCTTTGATGCACCAGACTTATTTGACATGAACTTTGAGTGACTTTTGTAAACCTTCATTTAGTCTGTCTCTTCTCAGTTGTCTGTGAGTGCCTTTGGAGAATAAAAACAACCTGACTGTATTAAACCACCAAAAACACTAGTCTAGTTCAAGGACACCTTGTTTGATTACAGATGTTCAAGTCAGTCTCTTTTCCTCTAGAGTGAAATTTTTTTAAAAAATGTATTTATAGGCTTTAAGTGATGTGGTACAAAAGTTGTTTCCAGACGGTTTGATACCAGCCCCTTCCTTTAAGTTCTCAGTTCTTCAAAATATATTTGGGGAAATCCATCTAATGCATTGAACATATATTATATGTTGAAGCTTTGGCAGCAAAAGGTTGTTGACTTTTTTCCCCAATACTAATGCAGTATTTATCACTCTCCTGTATATTTGTCTCTGTGCTGTGTATTACAGATACAAAGATGACAAAATAGCTCTAGCTTCAAGGAGTCATGTTCTGATGCAGGATACGGGCACATACACTTATACTACTGATTCCTTAAGTACTGTGAACATAAAGGGATATATGCACAGGGTGTATGAGAAAAGGGAGGTACAAATCAAATAGGAACCCAGAAGTTCATGTGTTATTTCAGAACGATTAAAAAATCCTTCCTTAGACCGTATTTTATGTTCATTTTCATCAACAGTAGGACAAGATTTATTCTTTTAGACACCATTATTCATTTAATTTCATTTCCAACATACAATACCTTCTTTTCATCACCATCATTTAATAGTGAACTAGGTTCAAGAATGTGGAAAGTGAAGTTTGCATTGGTAAAAGATGGAAGAGATTTAATTTCCCTTAACATAATTACAATTGAACTCTGCCTCATGCTGCCTACTGTCTTTTTTTATTTATGGCAGTGATTGTTTTGTATATACATTTCAAATCAAAACTTTTCCCTTTGTTTGGGCTTTTGATTCTTTCACCACTTCATTCTGCAGCTGGCATGTACTTAATCTTTTATTAAAATTTGCAATGATTTTGGAGAATGGCATGGGCAAAATTTCTACCACAGACTCAGGCAGAATATTTCACTAACTTTTCCCATGAAAGAGTAAATCATTTAGCCCTGAGAATTTTGCATTTAAAAGTCTAAGAGGGCTTCCCTGGTGGCGCAGTGGTTGAGAGTCCACCTGCCGATGCAGGGGACACGGGTTCGTGCCCCGGTCCGGGAAGATCTCAAATGCCGCGGAGCGGCTAGGCCTGTGAGCCATGGCCGCTGAGTCTGCGCGTCCGGAGCCTGTGCTCCGCAATGGGAGAGGCCACAGCAGTGAGAGGCCCGCGTACCGCAAAAAAAAAAAAAAAAGTCTAAGAAAAAATTTTCACATTACAAAATCACTTTGAATTTTAAAGTTATTCTGATTTGATAACAATATATATGGAATATCAGTTAGTTCACATGTTTGAAACTGCTAATTGAGTTTTCCTAATTTTGGAAGCACATATACATCCTTATATAGAGATGATGATCAATAGTTATTTGAAGAAGATGGTAATATTTTTCTAAGATTGTTTTATTTGTTATTAAACTACTAATCCAACCAATATGGAATTGGCAGGTTTTGGCACAATTTGGCCAGATGTTTCACCTTTTGGAAGTTCAATTTAAATGGTCTACTTGCTATTTCAAGCTGTTCCGTTTTCATGATTTCATTATAGGGATGTATATAGTTCTTACACATTCCAAATATCTTACCCTTATTACTTTATGCTTCCTTCTTTAGTAATCCAAACTATAGCATCTCATGCTCAGTATGTTTATTTCCAACTTCAACTGTAATGTCTTCCTTTGTTCAGTTTAGAGAATAATTATCACCTGTAACCCGCCACCTACGAGAACCTAGAATATTCAACACTAATGAGGTACTTAGAAAACTTTTCTTTAATTGCGATTTTATTTGTGACAGAGAAAAAGACTGGATCATAAATTTTTGTATTTTTAAAATACAAAATGTTACTTGACACATACAAATTACTAAGACATATTAGTATCTTCTATCCTCAATTATAGAAGAGATAAGCGTCAGTGACATTGAAAATAGTATATGCATACCTTTGGTGGAAGGAGGGTGAAAAGAGATTCCATTGGTCACATTTATTTTTTATTATTACATTCTATTATGTTGTCTATTTTTGTATGTCTTACATTACATATAATTTATATAGATTTATAATAATTTAATTTTCTTGATTGGTACATCAACAGAGTTTGGAATAACACTGGATTAGATTAGTTTTGCTCAAACATCAGTCCCTCACTCTTTCATGAATTTTGCTGTATTTGACTAGCACTAAAGATAATTTTAATGCACTGCTGAAAAGGACACAGTGAAGGGCTTGGTAATTCAGAAAGTGAAAACCCATATTAGATAGACAATGGATAGATATATAAATGATAGATGGATTGGTGGGTGGATGCATGGGTAGATAGATAGATAGATAGATCTAAATTACTTTTCTCAGAAGACTTTCAGCTAAACTTTATTTAATTAACACTTGGAACATTTATGGTCACATAACCTCAAGTACCACACCAGTAATTCGTGTGTTCTATGTAAACTGGATTAGAATGCCCCTACCTTATTTTCTACTTTGTCCTAAAAAATGATATAGCTGGATATGAATTATAGTAACCTATTGACATTTGTATAATACATATTAAAATAAATACATAACTATAAAAATAATATAATTTGAAGCCAATGCCATCTAAAAATATCCTCCTCATTCACTCTCAGTACACATATTCCATTCCACACTCAGAGTAATTAACACTAAATGCCCATGTGGCTTGATGATCCCAGAGGCAGCTCTGTACAATGAACATGAGATGTGGCAGAGATCTTTCTCTTACTTCTGTCATATACTAGCTTTAAGTCATTGAGCAAATGACTCACATTCTCTGAACTTCAGATTTCACTGCAAAGTGAAGATGGTAATGCTTACCCTGAAGGAGAGTAATGAGAATTTGACACCGTATAGGGGACTACCTCAGTGTTAGACACATAGTAGGTACTCAATAAATTAGAGCCACTAGCTGCTATAACTATTAGTGTCCTTGTGTTTGCATTTCCACTTGGTCAGAGTAACTTTTTAATATTGATGCCATGAATCCAACCTTACTTAATAAGCTTCCATGTGCTGTCTGTGTTGAAAGCCTGGATTTATGACTGTGACAAACCAGGAAATTAATTTCAGATTCAATTTTGCAATCTCCAATATTCCTTTCTTCAGGTATCTAAATGTTGATTTTCTACATCAATGTTCATATACCACATATGAGGAAATGATCTGGTATCTATCCCCAAAATTGTTGCTAGATCTCAGTGCTCACAGCTAATATTGAGTCCTCTCAGACTCATTTCTCCAAGTTTCTGAATTCCTTGAACTTCATCTAAGGTGGATACACATATCAGTCTTTCTCGTTCCCCTTTCAAAATGAAATTTCCTTTCAGCCTTCTTCTCTGCCCAAAGCAGGAAACAACTCTCCTACTCCCCAGCAGTTCTCAGTATTTTCACAATATTAGGAAGCACTGTCTGCAATTTGGAATCATTTTGGCTTATCATAAGGGCTCATACTGTACTTCATTAGCAGGGCTGCTGTGAAATTGTGAAACATTTTGGTGAAAATTATAAAATACTTAGACTTGTTTCTTGCTGAAAATATGCAAAGCCCTTCAGGGAAGATACAGGCAGATAGTATTTGAGACATTTATTGTTTTCCTATGTATTTGTAAACAAATACTATAAATTAAGAGTTTCAGAATCTTCTTTAGGAAATCTAGTAGCAAATTAATATATGAACCCTCAAATTAAAGAAACTGTGATATCCATTTCCATCTTACCAGTCTTTTTCTTTCCTGTATTTAATGTTTTGAAAAGGTTTCAGAATTGATCCAAAATTGATTGTTGAAAAGCTCCAGAAAAGCAAAAGCAGCAGCCTCTTTTTTTTCCAGGTATAATTTTTGTAAGTCCTGTGTGCTCTATAATTAACACTACCAAAAATATTATTATTTCTCATGATATATAGCAATATTGCTTGTATCTACCCAGAAAATCTTAGGTAGCTCAAATCCACAGTCATCTAGAAGTGAATTGAATTATTCACTTATTTCCATTTAAAAGTCTAAAAATGTAATTTATATTCTTCGTGGGTTCTTTCTGCGGAAGGGCTGTGATTTTTGGAAGCTTACATTTGCTACCTTGAGGACTTTATTGGAGAAAGTGATAGCACATGTATAGCAACTATGTATTCATAGTTTCTAGCTGCTTTGGCCATATATTTCAAGCATCTAAGGCAAGAAATTATTTACTGGTTGTAATAGAGTTCAGACAGGACTCTCATGCAAATCAAGGAGGTATATTCTGAAAGTATAAATCATCTATATCCCTCCACTAATTGATTTACACTGTTCCCTTCTACTTTGCCTAATGCTATTTCACCTTATTCCCATAGCAGTCTGCCTTCTCATTCTGTTCTCTCATTTGCCAATTTTGTTTATAGAAAGGCAGAGAAAAGGTCCAAATGAGTTAGTTGTCTGATCACCAGAAAATGTTTCTAAGGGGTATGAAGTGGAAATAAAACACCTTTTAGAGCACACCTTTGAAGATACGTTATTGATAAGCAATTTTATTTTAGTACAAGACATTTAATTGTATTTTTCTTAATTTTTAAAACTTTTTATTATGAAAAATTTTAAGTATATACAAAGTAAAGAGAACTGTATAATGAGCTCAATGTGACTATCGCCAGCTTCAACTATTATTAACATTCTACCAATCTTGTTTCATCTTTGCTTCCACCCACTCACTTCCCACTGTTGTTTGACTATTTTGTTTTTTGCAGTTATTTTCTTTTAGGGGGGGATTTTTTTTTTTTATTTAAACAGAAAGTCACAAAAATTATAATCATCCTCATCAGTTCACTCAGTCCCATGTAATTCATTTTTTTTTTCATCTTGATCTTTTGTTAGCACTTTTATGAGTTCATCAGTTTTCCATTAGAGTTCTGAAAATGCTTCTTCATTCAGTTCAGCAGTACAGTCAGTTACCAGAAACCTGTACCTGTCAGAGTCTTTTCCATGAATTCCTTGAAGACGAACCCCTTTTATAGGAACATTTTTGCAAAAGCATCAGAGTACACCCAGAACTGTCTGTAAATGACAAAAGACTTAAAAATGACCACAGTTAAAGATTTGATGGAAGTTCATAATAATGCAATTGACAAGGAAATTTAGTTATTTCTGAGATATACATTTTAAAGTAATAACTAGAATTATGACTTATAACATTATACCAGAACATATAAGATTTTTAGAAATTTCATGTAATGTCTGAAACAATTATATTAACATATTTCCATACAAATAACCCAAAGAAAATTTAGTATTAGTTGTTTTGTTTCTTTGTTTGTTTCTTTGTTTATACTGCAGGTTCTTATTAGTCATCAATTTTATACACATCAGTGTATACATGTCAATCCCAATCGCCCAATTCAGCACACCACCATCCCCACCCCACTGCAGTTTTCCCCCCTTGGTGTCCATACGTCTGTTCTCTACATCTGTGTCTCAACTTCTGCCCTGCAAACCGGCTCATCTGTACCATTTTTCTAGGTTCCACATACATGCGTTAATATACGATATTTGTTTTTCTCTTTCTGACTTACTTCACTCTGTATGACAGTCTCTAGATCCATCCACGTCTCAACAAGTGACTCAATTTCATTCCTTTTTATGGCTGAGTAATATTCCGTTGTATATATGTACCGCAACTTCTTTATCCGTTTGTCTGTCGATGGGCATTTAGGTTGCTTCCATGACTGGCTATTGTAAATAGTGCTGCAGTGAACATTGGGGTGCATGTGTCTTTTTGAATTATGATTTTCTCTGGGTATATGCCCAGTAGTGGGATTGATTGCTGGATCATATGGTAAATCTATTTTTAGTTTTTTAAGGAATCTCCTTACTGTTCTCCATAGTGGCTATATCAATTTACATTCCCACCAACAGTGCAAGAGGGTTCCCTTTTCTCCACACCCTCTCCAGCATTTGTTGTTTGTGGATTTTCTGATAATGCCCATTCTAAGTGGTGTGAGGTGATACTTCACTGTAGTTTTGATTTGCATTTCTCTAATAATTAGTGATGTTGAGCAGCTTTTCATGTGCTTCTTGGCTATCTGTATGTCTTCTTTGGAGAAATGTCTATTTAGGTCTTCTGCCCATTTTTGGATTGGGTTGTTTCTTTAATATTGAGCTGCATGAGCTGTTTATATATTTTGGAGATTAATCCTTTGTCCACTGATTCTTTTTTTTTTTTTTTTTTTTGCAGTATGCAGGCCTCTCACTGTTGTGGCCTCTCCCATTGTGGAGCACAGGCTCCAGAGGCGCAGGCTTAGCGGCCATGGCTCACGGGCCCAGCCACTCTGTGGCATGTGGGATCTTCCCGGACTGGGGCATGAACCCGTGTCCCCTGCATTGGCAGGCGGACTCTCAACCACTGCGCCACCAGGGAAGCCCTATCCGTTGATTGTTTTGCAAATATTTTCTCCCATTCTGAGGGTTGTCTTTTCATCTTATTTATGGTTCCCTTTGCTGTGCAAAAGCTTTGAAGTTTCATTAGTTCCCATTTGTTTATTTTTGTTTTTATTTCCATTACTCTAGGAGGTGGATCAAAAAAGATCTTGCTGTGATGTATGTCAAAGAGTGTTCTCCCAATCTGACATTCAGATTAATTTTCTCTGGTTGAAGTTGAACACAAATACAGGGAGAAAACATTCTATTTTAGTGAAAAAGGTTAAGGTAGTGAGTCATATTGTTTTTCTGACTTTTACAAATAGGCATAGTCATTTTCCCCAGTATTCTCATAAGAATTGAAGTCATAAATTGAATTGCCCATTCTTTTTCTTTATCTCTCTCCTTTGCTGTATTTCCCTCATATTCTCATATTGACACAGATATACATGTCAGAAATTGCTGGGAGTTTATGAAGAGGTATATTGACTGTGAAGGTGCTCCTAATGTCATGGACAATAGCCAGGTGTCCCTCTTAAAACTGGTTGCTGATGGGCTTCCCTGGTGGCGCAGTGGTTGGGAGTCCACCTGCCGATGCAGGGGACACGGGTTCGTGCCCCGGTCCGGGAGGATCCCACATGCCGCGGAGCGGCTGGGCCCGTGAGCCATGGCCGCTGAGCCTGTGCGTCCGGAGCCTGTGCTCCGCAACGGGAGAGGCCACAGCAGTGAGAGGCCCGCGTACTGCAAAAAAAAAAAAAAAAAAAAAAAAAAAACTGGTTGCTGTTGAAGGATGAGCTCCACATTCTTTACAGACTGTCCATATGGGTAGTCTAGTGAAAATCATTTGTATTAAGTACCAGGCATTTCAATGTGAAGAAGGAACAGTCTCATCTATTGAATAACTGTCCGTCTAGAGGGGGAGATAATTACAATATAGTTCTCTAAGTCTTTATTAAGTACAAAAATAAGTTTTAAAAAATGGTTTAAAGAATGCAGTACTGAAAGCCTCTTCCAGGATGACATGAATCCTTTCTTCTTTTGTTTATACCCTGCTTTTGAATGTGAGTGAGTTAATTTATTAAAAAACATTCCTGAGGTGAAATTTTTTAGCTTGCAGCAGAGCTTCCTAATTGCCTCAACTCCCAGTCCACACTTTTCTACTTTGTCCTTAAGTAACCAATAAAATGTTTTAAAAATACCCTGTAGAAACCATGATACATCATGCCAATGGATTGAGGAAGATGAATACACTTATTCCAGACCCAGAAGACCTAGACTATAACCCACTTTCCTCTGTTCTTCACAGGAACATAAACGCACCTGGCGATACCACACTCATCGTCCCTCTTTGCCTCTCCTATGCAGAAAAATAATTATAGGTGCATTACATACGTTTTCCAGAAAACAGTTCCCTGGTACCTCCCTCTTTTTTTTTACTCCTTTCCTGAAAAGCAAAATAAACTGCTTAAAGTTCACTCACATAAATAGAGAGAAAGGATATCCAGACAGTATCCAAAAAGTCCTGGAAATAGAAACTAGGTTTCTTCAGAGGGTATATATATTTTTAAAATTTATTTAATTAACTAATTTATTTTTGGCTGTGTTAAGTCTTCGTAGCTGCATGCAGGCTTGCTTCTAGTTGTGGCGAGCAGGGCCTGCTCTTCATTGAAGTGTGCCAGCTTCTCATTACAGTGGCTTCTCTTGTTGTGGAGCACTGGCTCTAGGCGCTCGGGCTTTAGTAGTTGTGGCTCGCGGGCTCTAGAGCGCAGGCTCAGTAGTTGTGGCGCATGGGCTTAGTTGCTCCATGGCGTGTCGGATCTTCCCAGACCAGGGCTCAAACCTGTGTCCCCTGCATCAGCAGGCGTATTCTTAACCACTGCACCACCAGGGAAGTCCCCCAGAGAGTATATTTGTTTCAGAAAGATGGAAAGCATTCATGATATAATTACCTGTAATACCGTAAGAACAAAAAGTGACTGCTTTGGCACCCAGTGCACATGTCCCAGAAAATAAAGCACCTTAATCTTCTGCACTTTATGAAGTTTGCCAACTCAGGTTGTCGAACTTGGGAGCTTAGAAGTACCCAGCTACTTTGCGTTAGTGGATTTGTCACCCGATAATGAAAATTCTGCTTCAAAAATAAAATTATACTCTACAAATGACTTGGAACAATAGTGATGAATAGTTTTTGAAGAGGAATCACAACTCCAGCTTCAAAGAATTGAGCTTGACTAAACCATGCTGAAACAATATGCCTGAGACACAGAGGCAGAAGATGGCTCTTCCTATTGTGTGGAAATATTCATAGCTGACTCAGGACCAATAGGTGCATGAGATCACATCCAGGCATCTTGACATCTTGAGGAGATCCAAATTTAGCCTTCGGGCTCTTGAATTTTTCTGAAACAGGATACAACCTCTCATTTCTGAAATAAAATGAGGTGGGGAGAAGGGGGTGGAAATTTTATAATTGTGAATATATTGAGTGAAGAGACTTAAAAATGATCTCAGGCATCCCCCTTATCTTATAGATTGTGAAAAAACAGAACTCAAATCAATGAGCCACACCAGTAAGTCAGGGCCTAATCATTATATGGTCCATTCATTTAGTGAATATGTATTACGTGTCTGCTTTACGCCAGGCATTATTCTAGGTTCTGGAGATAAAGTAGTAAACAAAACAACATCTTTCTCTGACTGGACTTGTTTTGAGCGGGGAAAAGTGACAAACAAATACACAAGTAAATATATAGTATATGTGAAAGTGATTAGTGCAATGAAGAAAAATAAAGTGGCAGATAGGGAAGAGGGAGATAAGGAGGTAGGGGAAAGTTATTTTCTTCAGTGTCTTCAGGGACGGCCTCAGTAACATTTAAGTGAAAACTGAAAGAAGTGAAGAAGTGGGCCGTGTAATTATCTTCTCATTTCTTTTTCAACACTTTCCCAGCAAACCAGGCTATTTTCTGATTGCTTACAACCATTAGAATCTTCAGTTCTAAGAAACTAATGCAGACTTTGTATCATTGACAGTGTGACCATAGAGGAGACCACCTTTCTTCAGTCCAAGGTGCTCCAGAAGTAGGTCTCCTGCAGAGACCGTACTCCTAATCACCTGAACTAACAAACCTCACTAGGTCTTCATTCTCCTTGATATCCCCATCACTGTAGATCTCACCTTTTATGAAATGCTTTTCTATCTTGGATATTGAGAAACTACACAATTCAGATTTTCCTAATGACTCTCCAGGGCATGCTCTCTTTTGCTCTCTTCTTCACCAATTCCCTGACTTCATTTGGCCCATCAGTGCAAATTATCTCATAATATTCAGTGATCCACCTCTCTTCTTTCTCTACCATCCTCTGTACTGGCTGAAATTCAAGCTTTGTGACTAGATTGCATGGGTTTGAAACCCTGACTCTGACACTTCCCAGCTAAGTGATTTTGTGGAATTTACTTAACCTTTTGTTCCTCCCTTCCCTTGTCTGTTAAAAGAGCACAATAATAATATCTACCTTCCAGGGTTGTTGTGTGGATTAAATGAGTTAATTTATGCAAAGCATTTAGGACAATCCCTGGCATACAAAATGTGCTCAATGTGTGTTAGCCATTTTTATTAGTCCTTAAATGTCACCTCTTGTAGGTTACAGATTTTTAAATTAACATTTCAAGTTCTCAATTCTGTTCTAAGATTTATCTTCATATTTCCTAATTTATGCTGAGAATGTCTTCCTAGATCAAAACCAGTACCTCAAATTACCAAACTTCACTATTTATTCTTCTCCAAATTACTCCTTTCTTGTTTCCTGGACCATCACATCGTTCCTCTTCTTATACTGTTCTCTACATACAGAGAAAAGAAGTGTAAGTCAGAATATGCCAAGAAAAACAATCCTAAATGGGGATTTTTTCCTTCAGAATTGCCTCATTTATTTTTAAATAAAATTTAAAACCTAATACCTAAATAGATAATTATTAATAATGTTTTATACTAAAATGAATATCTTAAAACTCGATCTAGAAGCGGATGTGACAAATGAAATATTGGGTTATAGGTCAAGTAAGGAAAGGCAGTACACAACTTTTACTTCACCTTTTGTTTTCCCTTTTCCTTTGCTTAATATTTCTGTTTTGTTTCACTCAGTTATGGTTGCTAAGGTGAATGAACATCTTCGTTTTTGTAAATCAATATTTATAAATCTACATACATATGTGTACATGTCTATAAAATGAAGAAAAATGTATTTACCAGGAAATCTCAAGAATTTCTGGTAATAATAACTTTCAGAGTGAGAAAATGGTACACTTCCTGGTACAGGTGCTATGAAGTTGCTGGGACCCCAGCCATCATCAAAGCAGCCTGCATGACTCATGAGTGGCCGCAGATATCCTAGAAGCCACTTCCAGCCAGGAAGTGATCAGAGGAAAAAGATCAGAGGAAACAAAAGGAAGTGAGAAAAAGAGGGATATATTTTTCATGGTTGCCTGTGAAATATGAGAACCCAGAATGTGTGCCTGCTAAGAACTGTGTGTGATGCGTATAAGACCCTGCACTGGCCTCTTTAGAAATAGGTACCTATAATTACAGTCATGTTATATAGGGTTCTAGATGGGATTTGTGATTTCTTCAAGAGAAACTGCATGAAAAAACTGAACCATGTATAACATACATAAACAGAAGTTATTAGAATGTAACCCTTTAAAAATTTTATTCTCTACTCTTACGGCTTGAGATGAATGTATAATAACTAGTGGTATGAAGTCCCCTGTAGCCAACGTTTACTAAAATCCTAGTCCAGACATCAGTATCCAAACACATACAGGTAAATATAAACTATATGACTGACAAGTCTCTAACAGTTCTGATTCTATACTGACCAGACTCAACTTCAAAATCAGTGACATTGAATACAGGAAGAGATGTATTTACCAGATGCTACAGGTACATTTCAAAATTAGGCTTCTACTTAAAGACAAGTAGATGAATCAAAGAAATGTATAGGGTCAGCAAAACGACTAACATTAACCTGATTCCCATTTCCTTTCTTCCTTCCAACTTTTGCTAATGTGTCTGCTCCCTATTCTGCAGATGCTGTCCGTTAGAAATAAGACTTCTACACTCATCATCGATGATGTGACTGCCACAGAGAAAATCCAGGCCAGTTACAATGCATGGTACAAAGCTATCTAAAACACAAGTGTAGGCGTTTCAGCTTGGGTCTTATCTCATTTGAAATTGAAATATGTTTGCAGTGCTTGAATGTGGGAAGATTAATTATCACCTCTGTTTCAAAATAAGCAGCAGTAGAAACCCATCACATGAAAATGTGGAAGTGACATTGTTGACAGCTAAAAAGAGAGGTTTTCAGCTGGAAAAGGGTGCAAACAGAAACAAATACATTCATATTTCTCATCTGCAGTCAAACAAAAAACGTGCTTGATACTGGTGAGCTTGCTTCAGAAAGCCAGGGCCCCATTTTAGTTAGCACACTAAATGCAGCAAGATGAACCATGGAGTTTTGCCTCCCAATTATGTCAATGATCTTACATTTCCAAAGTCAGGCAGCTTTCACTTTTGTTTTTCCCCACTAAGAAAGGGGAAAACTTGCAAAGGCTCACCACTGACTAACAATGTGGCCTTAGGCAAAGCAATTGAACTCTCTAAGCCTCAGTTCCCCTGTCTATAAAATGGACATACTAAGTACATGCTTAACTCATAGAGTGGATGTGAGTCTATCATGTATTGGTACAAACAATTGGATAATATCTGGCATGCAGTAAGAGCTCAATAATTGTTAGCTACTGCTACTGCAGTTATTCAACTACCTTAATACAATGAAAACAAAAATTCTTCCTTCCTGTCTGAATGCAGCTCTATCTCAAGTAGTAAAGGTATTATCCTTTCTTCCTAAACTTCACTGATTATAGGAGATCATTTTGATGCTTCATTCTGGAAAGATACTTCTTTTTGTTTTGTTTTAAATGTCATGTCAGGACCCCCATAGTTAATATCAGGTCTTTAAGAAAGGTCTCTTGGGTCATTTGAGCACTGGCATTGTGAAGCCCAGGTCTCCTTACAGATCTCTTTTGTTAATAGGAAGGTTTGAAATTAGTAAGTCTGCTGTCTGTACCATTAAGATAAAAATATGAAAATGGTATAAATTCAAATCATTTGGCTCCCTCCCCCATCTCTATTTCTCTCAATTTACGTTGCACAATGACATAAAGTACCACCTTTGGAGGTGAGCCTGCCTCGTGGTTAATCATCCCCATACGTGCTAAAATAACCCACACTGTAATTTAACGTGAAGAACAGCTCAGGGTTGTGTTGAAACTGTCATGACTCACAGAAGTCTACTAATTTTGTCCTATTCACCTTCATTCTACAACTTTGCAAGAGTTTCTGCCAACATCGGTGGGGGTGGAGAGAGTGGGGGGAAAAAAAAGCTCTTTGTGAAACGGCACCTCGAATCTATCCCATTGATAGTGTCTTCCTGAATCCCCAGGCAAGCTCTTTCCAAGCTACTCTAAGCCCTCCAGAGACAATTTCTCTTATGAAAGTGAAGCTTCCTTCTATCAGGCTCTCACATCCCCAACAATGGCAATCATTCCTGAAGCTGGAAGTGTTGTCTGCTCTCTTGATGTTGCTGGTGCTACAAGATGCAAACGAAGTCAGCTTGATTGTTTTAGGTCTGGATGAGTCTGGAGAGTATAGAGAAACATTTTAAAAGACTTATTTTGACTATCATAGTGAGTCGATATGACAGCAGTCGTCAGGGGAAAAATGTGCACCACGCAAACACACAAACATCCCACAGCAACCAGCTCCAGCTACTTTGCAGTAGCACATTAGAGGAGAAATTGCTTTCCTGAACATCAGTGAGAAAGAGGGCAGTTCTCCAAGTTACTTAGGAAAAGATACAACCACAGAGTGGCATCCAGGATGACACAGAGGTCAAAGGGGTTTGGAAATAAACTCTTAAAGCACATAATCTCATTGCAAGGAGGGTAATTTAGGTTAGGAAATTGGGGAATAACAAAGTGACATATAACAAAATAAAAGTAAAAGCGAAATTAATGACTAGTTATGGTAACATTTACTTGCTGAAAGCAGTTTGAGAGTTCAGCTCAACCACCTAAATATCTGAGTTTGTGAATGGAAAGCTATCTCGACAATTATGGTTATATTATGAGGTGCATACTTAGATTTGTCATTCAGGTAAGAAAACTCCCATTAACCTGGCATGGCAACTGCATGACTCCTCACTAAAATGCATTAAATTAAAGACGGACTTTTGCTATTACTGCCAAATAATCAAATTTCTATTTAATCAGTTAGAAATGTCATATGATTGCCATTTTCCAAGAGAAATTAAATCTGCCAGCATTTATCCCAGCAAAATATTGATGTCTACCTAAACACAATTTGCATTTATCACCTCTTTTTGTTAGAAAATAGAGCAAAAAATATCTACTCACTTTGGCACAAACAAGTATTATTTGGAAATAATCATCCTCAATATGTTTCCAAGAGGTAGACACACTAGCTTGCTGTGTGATACGAAAACAAAATGGGGTAATTTCTTCCTATTACTTACAAAAGAGTTGTACAGAATTCTCTTTCAGATCATCTGGAGAGACTATATGAAATCGTATTTAAAAATACTTCTAAAAGTATTCAGAATACTTTTTTTCTGTATGTTTCCGGAAATTTCTTGCCTCTTAGTAGTTAGATTCCTACATCAGGCAACAAAACATATTTCAGATTTATTATAGAGATAAATACCTTAAAAGATCATAAAGGTAACAAAAGTATAGTAGACATTCATCTTGTTTGAGAAGCATTCTTATGATTTTTAAGGCACGTGCTCAGAAGCTTCTATCAAGAATATAGACTTCTCATAGGAAAGCCTGGACTTCTTACCCACCTTGGGGTAACAGCTGGCCTGGGACCTGACCCTCTCCTCAATACTGGGAGGACAACTTCAGGCAGGCCTGCAATGAAGTCCCTGATCCAGAATTCCAAACAAAAGAAAATTTGTCCTGAGATATTTTAGACAGAGTAGGCCTAATCCTATAGTCTTGATTTATCTCTGTTCTCTTCATGAATATGTATTCCTAGCATGACCTTCCTTATTATTTCACTTAGAGAGCCTGAATTCCAAGGTTAATTTTCTTCTCTCCAGGAATGCTCTTTAGGTATAGTAGACCCTTCTAGTGGTCAGGGCCATTGTGGTCGGTAGGGGCAGAAATGTAACTTGAATTAGGCCAGTAAAAAAGGCTTAATTGCCCCATGTACATTTTCCCTTTGATGGTTTTGTTTTCATTGCAATAAACTTAACCATGAGTACAGCTATACGTTGGGTTTTGTGAATCCTTGTAGCAGATCATCACGGTGGTACTGAGGACATCCAACCTAGCCTCTAACTTCCTAGCCACTCCCCTCAAATTCACTTCAACTTTCCAAAATCTCTTGTATACCAGCCTATGGACTATTTCCTGTCAGTTCTACACAGATCCCACATGCTCAGGGACTGTAAACCTGAATATACACCCAAAGTAGTGTTGGATTTAGAATATCAGTTATTCTATGATAATTTGCCAGTAGAGTTAGTTACCTAGATAAAGAAAATATAACCATATATTCTATATATAAAAATTTCAGTCTATGTCCCTAGTTAAGTAAACACATTTGATTATTTTACATGTGTAATTGATGCCCAAGTGTTTATGTCATATGCATATTTATAACACTTTTAGTCTAGAGAAGTTTTAAAGTAGGCATAACCAAGGTGCCTGCCTGAACCATACCAAAAAAAAAAAAAAAATTAACAGAAACTTGTAGAATGCCTAATTTTTGAGCAATGCTCATTTATAGTGAAATTTCCAAAATAAAATAACTGTAAGGTCTATATCAAAGTTACTGGGTGAGATGACTGATGAATAGAATTCTGTGTATAACCAAGCATTTAATCATGGTAGAATAAAGATATTTTTAGTCATGCAAAGAATCAAAGGGAATTCCCAGGTGGTTCAGTGGTCAGGACTCTGTACTTTCACTGCCGAGGGCCTGGGTTCGATCCCTGGTTGGGGAACTAAGATCCCACAAGCCACGTGATGTGGCCAAAAAAAAAAAGAATCAAAAATTTAATTTTCCTTTTACCCATCCTGTGGGCATGTGCTCACTAAAGTGAAAGAGTAAATATAGAAAGAGAAAAAAATGGGATCCACAAAAACAGGGCAAAAAACAGTGAAAAAAAAAAAAGGCAAAGGAAATTCGTAAAATGAAGAGAAATCATTGGATAAATGCACAAGACCTACCAAACCATCAGTCCAGTTGGAGCAGAAATATGGACAGCTCTGGAAGTGATATCTTACAGAAGAATATGGAACCTTTAGTTTGTTGATGTGTTTGTCCCCAATGAAAAGAATTTGTCTCTTCTGTCAAAGAGCTTGAGGAATATTTTATGATCTAGCCGTTGAAAAGTTTCACAGGAGAAAGAAAGATCACTTTTAACTTATAGGAAGATAAAGTTTTACAAGAAATAAATGTATTTGTAGTTTACTATATAGTTTAATGCTGAACTATATTTACATAATTTAATATTATTATGATAAATGTTGATTGAACCAAAATTTTAGATATCATTATTTTGAGATTTGGAGGAAGAAGGGTTTGTGTATGTGTGTGTAGAAAGAGAGAGGGTGGTGTCATAAATGAGTCAATCCTAATTTTCCATAATAGAGTATCAATAAATTATGTCATTATGCCTAATATTATAAAATCAAAGTATAACAGTCTAATCATATTTATAGAATTGATCAATTAAATACATGAAGAAATATCTAAAAGTGATAAGATTGGTTTCAGAGTGGGTTGAAGATAGGAAGAGGAGGGAAAGAGGACCAGAGAACTCGTTATTTATGATAAACCTTGGCTATACATATGTACGTGTATATACATATATATACACAAATATACATATGTACAAACATATATTTTTGTACATGTGCATATAAACATATATAAATATAGGTGTATATTATATATTTTTAAAGAAATAAATATTTGATTTTCAAAAACAAAAAGAGAAAATAAACTAAATGCATTACATAATTATTTACTATAGAAAAATAAATCATGAGAAAAAGCCCTAAGGAAAATAGAATTTAATAACAGATCCAAGCATAAGTAAGTTGGAAAGAGGAAAAACTATAGAGAAAGAATTTTTATGAAGAATATAATATTTAGGACTTCCCTGGTGGCGCAGTGGTTGAGCGTCCGCCTGCCGATGCAGGGTACATGGGTTCGTGCCCCGGTCCGGGAAGATCCCACATGCCACGGAGCGGCTAGGCCCGTGAGCCATGGCCGCTGAGCCTGCATGTCCAGAGCCTGTGCTCCACAATGGGAGAGGCCACAGCAGGGAGAGGCCCGCGTACCGCAAAAAATAAAAAAAAAGAATACAATATTTAAAAAGATCTATGACTAATCTAATTTTAGTGTGCTATAATTCATAACATTTGAATGCCTGGGGCAATATAGCATTCAAAAGTGATCCCCATTTTTTTCACGTCTCTTAAAGCAAATAAAAGTATCCAAGTGCATAGCTTTTCACAAACCTTACAGAAATTCCCTTTCTACAATACGTGTCTTCTCTAGAATGTTAGATCACTTGATACTTACAGCCACTACACAGATCTAGTGCTCAGGATGATTCATTCCAAGGTCCTTGTCTTTGCCTCAGTATAACGGACACTAAATGACTCAAAATTCAGCCAGAAGTAGAAAACTAGTCGATTACAGCTCTTTCTATGTGGTTCATTAAAATTTGGAAACCAAATAATTGGTTTGAAAGAAGCCAGCTTCCTCACTTTTGTCACTCAAGGCACAATTGTGAATTTCCAAGTAGGCCATGATAGACAGCCCCTTGCAGGTCTTTGGCCCACATGCCCACCTTAATTGTAGCAGACAAAAGAATTGACTAAGATAAGGCAGAAATACATATTTAAAAACAAAACATGTGACTTTGAATTAAAAGAAGAGGTGATAATTTAGAACGTTTAAATATTATTCTTAAAAATTCTTTCTCTATAGTTTTTCCTCTTTCCAAGAAGAGGTGATCATTTAAACAATGATTATAAACACTGCAGTTCAGTGGTGGGGAAAAAAAGTTAAGAAGCCATATTTCCCATTAATTAGTGGAGGTAGTAAGTAGGCATAAGAAAATATATTTTAATACCCAGGATTGAAATCAGGGTTAATCAGAAGGACCCGAGAACCAGGTACCTGCATTGTACCACTATACAGATTCCATTGCACCATAGGGACAGGTTTTCACATCCAGTTTAAGGGAATGGTACCCTCTGGAAGGATGGAGAGTAACTTTGAATGGACATACATGGAAGCATTATTTACAAATTTCCACGTTTCTGTAGTGGAAACCTAAATTTAGTCCTTCCTTTGAAGAAAAGGGGGTCTTGTGAAACTGGAAGAACAACTTCTTGTTTGGTCCAAATACAGTGAGAGTTTGAAGGCAAACACATCTGATTTGGAGTCACTAACTCCTTGCATGTTTCTGATACTATTGGGACTTTCTCAGACTTAGGGGGTCTTCTTCTATGGGCTCGATATTGTGGCTACAGCCTGAAATGTCTGTTGCCCAGTGCAGCTTATTCAAATTTTGAGAATTATTTTTTCTATAGTCTCAAGACTTTGCCTTAGTTTTCTTCATTTAAGGTTTTACACACAGTGGTTTAATGGCTATCTCTATTCCCCCAACCCCAACACACACACACACACACACACACACATACACACACACACTAGTTTTTTTGCAGCTAGCATCTTACATTGAACATGTTTAACGTTTCCATATTTTTATTAATTTTAGTATGCTTAAAGATTAGCTCACATCCTCTAACACTGAGTGACTGATGAATAGATCACATATATGGATCCTCTATGTGATGAAACATGAGGGAGATAACTGTGTGAAGTTATACAACTTTATCACTGTGAGGATTCAAAACAACCTAAAAAGGATGAAACAATAAGTAAACTGTTACTGTCTTTTGGGTTTTTTGGAGGGGGTTTGTTTGTTTTTTTAAACACATTTATTGGAGTATAATTGCTTTACAATGGTGTGTTAATTTCTGCTTTATAACATAGTGAATCAGCTATACATTTACATATATCCCCATATCTCCTCCCTCTTGCGTCTCCCTCCCACTCTCCCTATCCCAACCCTCTATGTGGTCACAAAGCACTGAACTGAGCTTCCTGTATTAGGTGGCTACTTCCCACTAGCTATCTATTTTACATTTGGTAGTGTATATATGTCAATGCCACTCTCTCACTTCGTCCAAGCTTATTCTTCCCCCTCCCCGTGTCCTCAAGTCCATTCTCTACATCTGTGTCTTTATTCCTGTCTTGCCCCTATGTTCTTCAGAATTTTTTTTTTTTTTTAGATTCCATATATATGTGTTAATATACGGTATTTGTTTTTCCCTTTCTGACTTACTTCACTCTCTGTGACAGACTCTAGGTCTATCCACGTCACTACAAATAACTCAGTTTTGTTTCGTTTTATGGCTGAGAAATATTCCATTGTATATATATGCCACATCTTCTTTATCCATTCATCTGTTGATGGACACTTAAGACATTTCCATGCCCTGGCTATTGTAAATAGAGCTGCAATGAGCATTGTGGTACATGACTCTTTTTAAATTATGATTTTCTCAGGGTATATGCCCAGTAGTAGGATTGCTGGGTCGTATGCTGGTTCTATTTTTAGTTTTTTAAGGAACCTCCATACTGTTCTCCATAGTGGCTGTATCAATTTACATTCCCACCAAAAGTGCAAGAGGGTTCCCTTTTCTCCACACCCTCTCTAGCATTTATTGTTTGTAGATTTTTTGATGGTGGCCATTCTGACCTGTGTGAGGTGATACCTCATTGGAGTTTTGATTTGCATTTCTTTAATGATTAGTGATGTTGAGCATCCTTTCATGTGTTTGTTGGCAATCTGTATATCTTCTTTGTATATCTTCTTTGTATATCTTTCATGTGTTTGTTGGCAATCTGTATATCTACTTGTAAATTTTGGAGGTTAATCCTTTGTCAGTTGCTTCATTTGCAAATATTTTCTCCCATTCTGAGGGTTGTCTTTTTGTCTTGTTTATGTTTTCCTTTGCTGTGCAAAAGCTTTTAAGTAAGAGTTTGATAGTTTCTGGCCTTACAGTTAGGTCTTTAATCCATTTTGAGCTTATTTTTGTGTGTGGTGTTAGGGATTGTTCTAATCTCATCCCATTTGTTTATTTTTCTTTTTATTTCCATTTCTCTAGGAGGTGGGTCAAAAAGGATCTTGCTATGATTTATCTCATAGAGTGTTCTGCCTATGTTTTCCTCTCAGAGATTTATAGTGTCTGGCCTTAATTTAGGCCTTTATTCCATCTGAAGTTTATTTTTGTGTATGGTGTTAGGAAGGGTTCTAATTTCATTCTTTTACATGTAGCTGTCCAGTTTTCCAAGTACCACTTACTGAAGAGGCTGTCTTATCTCCACTGTATATTCTTGCCTCCTTTATCAAAAATAAGGTGACCATATGTGTGTGAGTTTATCTCTGGGCTCTCTATCCTGTTCCATTGATCTATATTTCTGTTTTTGTGCCAGTACCATACTGTTTTGATTATTGTAGCTTTGTAGTATAGTCTGAAGTCCAGGAACCTGATTCCTCCAGCTCCGTTTTTCTTTCTCAAAATTGCTTTGGCCCTTTGGGGTCTTTTGTGTTTCCATACAAATTGTGAAATTTTTTGTTCTAGTTCTGTGAAAAAATGCCATTGGAAGTTTGATAGGGATTGCATTGAATCTGTAGATTGCTTTGGGTCCTATAGTCATTTTCACAATGTTGATTCTTCCAATCCAAGAACATGGTATATCTCTCCGTCTATTTGTATCATCTTTAATTTCTTTCATCAGTGTCATTTAGTTTTCTGCATTCAGGTCTTTTGTCTCCTTAGGTAGCTTTATTCCTAGAGATTTTATTCTTTTTCTTGTAACGGTAAATGGGAGTGTTTTCTTGATTTCACTTTCAGATTTTTCATGTTTAGCGTCTAGGAATGCCAGATTATTCCTAGATATTTTATTCTTTTTGTTGCAATGGTAAATGGGAGTGTTTTCTTGATTTCACTTTCAGATTTTTCATCATTAGTATATAGGAATGCCAGAGATTTCTGTGCATTAATTTTGTATCCTGCTACTTTACCAAATTCATTGATTAGCTCCAGTAGTTTTCTGGTAGCATCTTTAGGATTCTCTATGTATAGTATCATGTCATCTGCAAATAGTGACAGCTTTACTTCTTCTTTTCTGATTTGGATTCCTTTTTTTCTTTTTTTTGCTCTGATTGCTGTGGCTAAAACTTCCAAAACTATATTGAATAATAGTGGTGAGAGTGTGCAACCCTGTCATTTTCCTGATCTTAGAGGAAATGGTTTCAGTTTTTCTCCATTGAGGATGATGTTGGCTGTGGGCTTGTCATATACGGCCTTTATTATATTGAGGAAAGTTCCCTCTACACCTAGTTAGTATATAGGAATGCCAGAGATTTCTGTGCATTAATTTTGTATCCTGCTACTTTACCAAATTCATTGATTAGCTCTAGTAGTTTTCTGGTAGCATCTTTAGGATTCTCTATGTATAGTATCATGTCATCTGCAAACAGTGACAGCTTTACTTCTTCTTTTCCGATTTGGATTCCTTTTATTTCCTTTTCTTCTCTGATTGCTGTGGCTAAAACTTCCAAAACTATGTTGAATAAGAGTGGTGAGAGTGGGCAACCTTGTCTTGTTCCTGACCTTAGTGGAAATGCTTTCAGTTTTTCGCCATTGAGGATGATGTTGGCTGTGGGCTTGTCATATACGGCCTTTATTATATTGAGGAAAGTTCCCTCTACACCTACTTTCTGCAGGGTTTTTATCATAAATGGGTGTTGAATTTTGTCAAAAGCTTTCTCTGCATCTATTGAGATGATCAATCATATGGTTTTTCTCCTTCAATTTGTTAATATGGTTTATCACATTGATTTGCGTATATTGACGGATGCTTGCATTCCTGAGATAAACCCCACTTGATCAGGGTGTATAATTTTTTTAACGTGCTGTTGGATTCTGTTTGCTAGTATTTTGTTGAGGATTTTTGCATCTATATTCATCAGTTATATTGGCCTGTAGTTTTCTTTCTTTGTGACATCTTTGTCTAGTTTTGTTATCAGGGTGATGGTTACCTTGTAAAATGAGTTTGGGAGTGTTCCTCCCTCTGCTATATTTTGCAAGAGTTTGAGAAGGATAGGTATTAGCTCTTCTCTAAATGTTTGACAGAATTTGCCTGTGAAGCCATCTGCTCCTGGGCTTTTGATTGTTGGAAGATTTTTAATAACAGTCTCCATTTCAGTACTTGTGATTGGTCTGTTCATATTTTCTATTTCTTCCTGATTCAGTCTTGGCAGTTTGTGCATTTCTAAGAATTTGTCCATTTCTTCCAGATTGTCCATTTTATTGGCATAGAGTTGCTTGTAGTAATCCCTCATGATTTTTTGTATTTCTGCAGTGTCAGTTGTTACTTCTCCTTTTTCATTTCTGATTCTATTGATTTGAGTCTTCTCCCTTATTTTCTTGATGAGTCTGGCTAATGGTTTATCAATTTTGTTTATCTTCTCAAAGAACCAGCTTTTAGTTTTATTAACCTTTGCTATCGTTTCCTTCATTTCTTTTCCATTTATTTCTGATCTGATCTTTATGATTTCTTTCCTTCTGCTAACTTTGGGTTCTTTTTGTTCTTCTTTCTCTCCTTGCTTTAGGTGTAAGGTTAGGTTGTTTATTAGAGATGTTTCTTGTTTCTTGAGGTAGGATTGTATTGCTATAAACTTCCCTCTTAGAACTGCTTTTGCTGCATCCCATAGGTTTTGGGTCGTCATGTTTTCATTGTTATTTGTTTCTAGGTATTTTTTGATTTCCTCTATGTTTTCTTCAGTGATCTCTTGGTTATGAAGTAGTGTATTGTTTAGCTTCCATGTGTTTGTATTTTTTATAGATTTTTTCCTGTAATTAATATCTAGTCTCACAGTTGTGGTCAGAAAAGATACTTGGTACGATATCAATTTTCTTAAATTTACCAAGGTTTGATTTGTGACCCAAGATATGATCTATCCTGGAGAATGTTCCACGAGCACTTGAGAAGAAAGTGTATTTTGTTGTTTTTGGATGGAATGTCCTATTAATATCAATTAAGTCCATCTTGTTTAATGTATCATTTAAAGCTTGTGTTTCCTTATTTATTTTCATTTTGGCTGATCTTTCAATTGGTGAAAGTGGGGTGTTAAAGTCCCCTACTATGATTGTGTTACTGTCGATTTCCCCTTTTATGGCTGTTAGCATTTGCCTTATGTATTGAGGTGCTACTATGTTGGGTGCGTAAATGTTTACAACTGTTATATTTTCTTCTTGGATTGATCCCTTGATCATTATGTAGTGTCCTTCATTGTCTCTTGTAATGGTCTTTATTTTAAAGTCTATTTTGTCTGATACGAGAATTGCTACTCCAGGTTTCTTTTGATTTCCATTTGCATGGAATATCTTTTTCCATCCCCACACTTTCAGTCTGTATGTGTTCCTAGGTCTGAAGTGGGTCTCTTGTAGACAGCATATATATGGGTCTTGTTTTTGTATCCATTTAGCCAGTCTATTTGGCTGAATAGTGGTTTGGAGCCTTTAATCCATTTACATTTAAGGTAGTTATCGATATGTATGTTCCTGTTACCATTTTCTTAATTTTTTGGGTTTGTTTTTGTAGGTCTTTTCCTTCTCTTGTGTTTCATGCCTGGAGAAGTTCCTCTAGCATTTGTTGTAAACCTGGTTTGGTGGTGCTCAGTTCTCTTAGCTTTTCCTTACCTGTAAAGGATTTACTTTCTCCATCGAGTCTGAATGAGATCCTTGCTGGGTAGAGTAATCTTGGTTGTAGGTGTTTCCCCTTCATTACTTTAAATATGTCCTGCCACTCCTTTCTGGCTTGCAGAGTTTCTGCTGAAAGGTCAGCTGTTAACCTTATGGGGGTTCCCTTGTATGTTATTTGTTGTTTATCCCTTGCTGCTTTTAATATTGTTTCTTTGTATTTAATATTTGATAGTTTGATTAATGTGTGTCTTGGCATGTTTCTCCTTGGATTTTTCCTGTTTGGGACTCTCTGCGTTTCCTGGACTTGATTGACTATTGCCTTTCCCGTATTAGGGAAGTTTTCAACTATAATCTCTTCATATATTTTCTCAGTCCCTTTCTTTTTCTCTTCTTCTTCTGGGACCCCTATAATTCAAATGTTGGTGTGTTTAATGTTGTCCCTGAGGTCTCTAAGACTGTCCTCAATTCTTTTCATTCTTTTTTCTTTATTCCGCTCTGCAGTAGTTATTTCCACTATTTTATATTCCAGGTCACTTATTCGTTCATCTGCCTCAGTTATTCTGCTATTGATTCCTTCTGGAGAATTTTTTTTTTTTAAGAAGATGTTGGGGGTAGGAGTTTATTCATTTTTTAAATTTATTTTTGTTGTGTTGGGTCTTTGTTTCTATGCGAGGGCTTTCTCTAGTTGTGGCAAGTGGGGGCCACTCTTCATCGCGGTGCACAGGCCTCTCACTGTCATGGCCTCTCTTGTTGCGGAGCAACAGGCTCCAGATGCGCAGGCTCAGTAGTTGTGGCTCACGGGCCTAGTTGCTACGCAGCATGTGGGAATCCTTCCAGACCAGGGATCGAACCCATGTCCCCTGCCTTAGCAGGCAGATTCTCAGCTACTGTGCCACCAGGGAAGCCCCCTTCTAGAGAATTTTTAATTTCATTTATTGTGTTGTTCATCATTGTTTGTTTGCTCTTTAGTTCTTCTAGGTCCTTGTTAAACGTTTCTTGTATTTCCTCCATTCTATTTCCAAGATTTTGGATCATCTTTACTATCATTATTCCTAATTCTTTTTCAGGTAGACTGCCTATTTCCTCTTCATTTGTTTGGTCTGGTGGGTTTTTACCTTGCTCCTTCATCTGCTGTGTGTTTCTCTGTCTTCTCTTTTTGCTTAACTTACTGTGTTTGGGGTCTCCTTTTCACAGGCTGCAGGTTTATAATTCCTGTTGGTTTTGGTGTCTGCCCCCAGTGGGTAAGGTTGGTTCAGTGGGTTGTGTAGGCTTCCTGGTGGAGGGGACTAGTGCCTGTGTTTTGGTGGATGAGGCTGGATCTTGTCTTTCTGGGGGGCAGGATCACATCTGGTGGTGTGTTTGGGGGTGTCTGGGACCTTATTATTATTTTAGGCAGCCTCTCTGCTAATGGGTGGCGTTGTGTTCCTGTCTTGCCAGTTGTTTGACATAGGGTGTCCAGCACTGTACCTTGCTGGTCGTTGACTGGAGCTGGGTCTTAGCATTTAATTGGAGATCTCTGGGAGAGCTTTTTCCATTTGATATTATGTGGAGCCATGCGGTGTCTGCTGGACCAATGTACTGAACTCAGCTCTCCCACCTCTGAGGCACAGGCCTGACACCCAGCTGGAGCACCAAGAGCCTGTCAGCCACATGGCTCAGAAGAAAAGGGAGAAAAAAGGAAAAATAAAATAAAATAAAATAGTTATTAAAATGAAAAATAATAAATGATTATTTTAAAATTTTTTAATTAAAAAGTAATAAAAAAGGAAAAAGAAAGAGATAGCAACTAAACCAAAAAATATATCCACCAATGATAACAAACACTAACAAATGTACTAAAAATAAAAAAACAAAACAAAAAAAACCCGACAGACAGAACTCTAGGACAAATGGTAAAAGCAATGATATACAGACAAAATCATACAAAGAAGCATACACACTCATAAAAAGAAAATGGAAAAAATATATGTATCTATATATTAAAAGAAAAGGAGGAAGAGAGCAACCAAATCAATAAACAAATCTACCAATTATAATAATCACTGAATATGAAACTAAGATAAACGTAAAGCCAGGAACAAATTAGATGCAGAAAGCAAACCCCAAGTCTACAGTGTCTCCCAAAGTCCACTGCCTGAATTTTAGGATGATTTGTTGTCTATTCATGTATTCCACAAATGCAGGGTACATCAAGTTGATTGTGGAGATTTAATCCGCTGCTCCTTAGGCTGCTGGGAGAGATTTCCCTTTCTCTTCTTTGTTCGCACAGCTCCCGGGGTTCAGCTTTGGATTTGGCCCCGTCTCTGCATATAGGTTGCCTGAGGGCGTCTGTTCCCGCTCAGACAGAATGGGGTTAAAGGATCAGCTGATTTGGGGGCTCTGGCTCACTCAGGCCGGGGGGAGGGAGAGGTATGGATTGTGGGGCAATGCTGTGATGGCAGAGGCCGTCGTGACGTTGCACCAGCCTGAGGCGCGCTGTGTGTTCTCCCCGGGGAAGTTGTCCCTGGATCGCGGGACCATGGCAGTGGCAGGCTGCACAGGCTCCCGGGAGGGGAGATGTGGATAGTGACCTATGCTTGCACACAGGCTTCTTGGTGGCTGCAGCAGCAACCTTAGCATCTCATTCCCTTCTCTGGGGTCTGTGCTGATAGCCGTGGCTCGCGCCCATCTCTGGAGCTCCTTTAAGCAGCGCTCTGTATGCCCTCTCCTCGTGCACCACGAAACAATGGTCTCTTTCCTCTTCAGCAGCTCCAGACTTTTTCTCCGACTCCCTCCCGGCTAGCTGTGGTGCACTAGCCCCCTTCAGGCTGTGTTCACGCAGCCAACCCCAGTCCTCTCCCTGGGATCCGACCTCCGAAGCCCGAGCCTCAGCTCCCAGCCCCCACCCCTGGCAGGTGAGCAGACAAGCCTCTCGGGCTGGTGAGTACTGGTCGGCACCGATCCTCTGTGCGGGAATCTCTCCGCTTTGCCCTCTGCACCCCTGTTGCTGCGGTCTCCTCCGTGGCTCTGAAGCTTCCCCCCTGTCCACCCCCAGTCTCCACCAGTGAAGGGCCTTCCTAGTGTGTGGAAACCTTTCCTTCTTCACAGCTCCCTCCCAGAGGTGCAGGTCCCGTCCCTGTTCTTTAGTCTCCGTTTCTTCTTTTGCCTTACCCCGGTACGTGAGGCGTTTCTTGCCTTTTCGGAGGTCTGAGGTCTTCTGCCAGCACTCAGTAGGTGTTCTGTAGGAGTTGTTACACATGTAGATGTATTTCTGATGTATTTGTGGGGAGAAGGTGATCTCCACTTCTTACTCCTCTGCCATCTTGAAGGTTGGTCTCCCATTACTGTCTTTTGGAATGTAAAGTTATGTGTGTTTGTCTTCCTCATGTTACATGATCTGATTGCCCATCAGAATGGCAATCCTTTGTAAGAACTTCTCCACTGTACACTCAGACAGTGGATATAATTGCCTTGATGGTGGGTTAAAAGAAGAAAGGTATAGTAGAGCAATGTACAGAACTTCCCTAACTTGTTCTCAGTCACTGAAAACTCCAAAGTCCTATGGTTTGTCCCTGTGGTCAGGTTCCATCTAATCTTCCAATTATGATATATGCCATTCTTCAGCTGGTGACCAGGGGAATCTGGATATAGTTGCTTCAAACTATTAAAGTGACACATTTATTCATTCAGCAAATGGTTAAGAAGCACACTCTATGTCCCAAGCACTATCCTATGTGCTTGGCATACAACCATGAACAAACAGACAGAAATCCCTGCCAACATAGAGCTTGCATTCTAGCACAGGTGTTCTAGGGATGATGAGGTGTTGAAAAAACAATAGACATAATAAACATGTAAGTTATAGAGTATATTATAATGTGATAAGTTTTATGGTAAAAATTGGAGTTAGGGAAAAGTGATTAGGAGTGCTGGGGGCTATAGCTGCAATATCAAATAAGGCCATTAGTGGAAGCCTCATTATGATGATATTTGAACAAAGACTTGAAAGAAATAAGGGAGTTTACCAAGCAAGTATCTGTGGGAAATGCATTTGAGGCAGAGGGACAAGCCAGTGCCAAGAACCTAATGTGAGAGGTTGTCTGGCATGTTGAGTAAATATAAGGAAGACATTTTGCTGGAGACATTTTACCTTCAAGTGTTTTTCTTCTTCCTAGCCAGAGTACTAGCTCTTACATTTCCCTTTCTGGCCCACTCTTAGGCCCTAGGGTATACTCTCTTTTCCTCTGATCCTGTCTAAAATTAAAACCCATTTTAATGATAATCTAAAGTTTAACCTATGCTATTGTCTTTTGGTTTTGAACCTGAGAAAAGGTGGACATAAACACCCGCACAGTAAAGATGAAGATTCTGATATTCAGAGAGTTTAATTCCTTAAATTGTGTGGCCAAGGGCAAACAGCAAATCTTTCACTCCAAGCCCAATGGTCTGTCTCTGTCTGTTACGTCCTGGATTTTCTATTACTAAAGAAAACCTAGTCAAGTCTCTATTTAGGAAGTGTGAAGAAAAGAAATCAGAGAAAGAAGGGAGGAAAGCTGACATTAAAAATGTTTGGGTGAAAAGCAACCTCCGTTGTGTCATCATTCAGGTATGGATATCACACTACTGCCAGGGGAAAAGAAATCCAACTGCACCTGTTTCCTACACACACACACGCACACGCACACGCACACACGCACGCATGCTTATTTATGACTCAGGCCTTCTCCACACTTCTTTACCCTGCTTTCTGCCATAGGAGTGGCAAACAGAAATTATCTGGCCCAATGTACAAAACATAAATGTACAGCGTCATCTTGACTAAAAGTCTGCATGCATTCTCTCAAATGCATATTGTGTATTTATTGTTTCAGACTTTTTAGGTTGTTCTGTCTTCACAGTGATAAAGTTGCATAAGCTTACACAGTTTATCTCTCCCTCACATTTCGTTGCATAAAGAATCCCTACATGTGACCTCTTCATAAGCCAGTGTTAGAGGTAAGTGTACAGTCAGGCCATTCACAATGGCTGTTCTCTTGCTCTCTGTACATTCCCTGCTCAACCAGTCCCTGCTTCACTCACATCACTACCCAATTCCCTTAATTATAGGGCTTAATTAGTCCCTGTTAACTGATGAGCCCACCTGACATCAATTCCCCCTATAAGTGGTAACCTCCTTCTCCCTCAACAAGCAAAGACTGTTGCTATGTCCTGTCCACTGCCTGCTGCACATGGTGGATGTCGCTCCAGGACCTTTCATGTAAGATCCCCATCCAATAAACCACTAATGTCTCTGTCGCTGTCTCTGGGCTCTTCGGTCTGGAGGCTGGGCAGCTACAAGGCTTGCAGGCCGGCGGGGTACAGCCCAACAGTAAGGTAAGATGCAAATTGCAGAAATCACCCAAGTGAGGGTACTGTAAATTTGTGCGTACATGTGAAGGAGAAGAGATATAGTTGAATTTTTTTCCTTGTCCATACAAAGAACAATTCTGTCCTCTTTCCTTCTTCCTCCATTAACCATTCCCTTTCCTCATGTCTTAAGATCCTATTCTGTACTAAAATATGACAGTGTTCTGGAATATGACAGTACCAATTTTGAT
>NW_006782029.1:156484-174357 GCF_000442215.2 Lipotes vexillifer | reverse complement strand
CCCTACACCCTGAAAACATCTTTTTCAGTGGTCCCTTTTTAAAACTTGCCTTGAATTATCCTAATTTGAGCATACCATCTGTTTCTTGCTGGAACAGTAACTGATAAAAGCACCATCTTCCCTTCTTCTAAGCCCACTGAAATAATAAAATATAAAATGATAAAAGTGAAATGAAATATTGGTGTCCAAAAGGGAAGATAAGCACTGCTATGGTCTCATAGTGAAAGAGGGACAGAGTAATAATCTGTCACAAAAAGCAGATCTATAGAGCCTCAAACTTGCAAGTAAGGAGATCTATTCCTTTGGATAATGAAAGTTAAAAATTCTTCACGTGAGGGCAAAGCGGGCTGGATCTTGGCTCCCTACATGAAATATGTGGCTGCAGTTTCCCTTCTCTACCTACTAAAGGAGATAGAAAACTAACCTCTCAACCTTACCCTGAATTATGACTGTCTACATGAAGCTGAAAACTCAGGCAAGAAATGAGACATATCCTGGCAGATAAAGACTTGAGACAAGCTAGTAACTCTCAGTGGCTGCAATGTCCCAAATTATAACCTCAGCAAGATCTTTGAGCTGTGAAGGTGTGACTGCATCTGGATTGGGACCCCTAGGGAGATAGGTAGAAGCTTTACAAAACTGTTAAGACATTGTAGAGTTTGGGAAAAGAGGGAGGAAGAAGAAAAAGAGGAAGAGAAGCAGGTTTCCTTTTTGATGAGCAATTCAAAAGACATGAGTAAAACTCATTGCAAGTGAAGCAATGAAATCAAACAGAAGATGGATTCTCCCTAGAAAAAATGAAAATCACAGAATAGTCAAAAATGACTTTTAAAGATGCATATTAAAGTGTTAATGATTTAAAATAATGCTATATTAAAAATAGGAAAATCAAGCTAAGAGACATGAAGAAGATTCATGAATTTAAATAAAGGTTACAGAAGAAAACAGAAGAAAAGGAGAGGGAAGAAAATCATCGAAGAGATACTAGCTGAGAATCTTCCTGAATTGAGTAGACAGATGCATCCTCATATTGAAAGTGCATATCAAGTGCTGTGCAGGATAAATAGAAAAGTCCACATAAAGACAGGAGGATACTAAAAATATTTAACCATCTGAGTGACACAGGCATCATTGCATCAGAGGGTTATACGCCTTAGTGCCAAAGCAGGACTCAGGATGTCCTTACTAAAGTTTCTTAAAACTACAGTTTTGTTTTTTGTTGTTTTTTTTTTTTTTTGGTTCATAGAGAAATCTGGAGGTTTCAGGGAGTGGGCTGAGTATAAAAGTCAGGGGCTTGGGCCAGCCAGTAGCCATGTACCAAAGGCTATGGAAGGATTTCAGTATTTCTACAACCAGTATGACCCTACTGATAAACAGTAATACCATCTCCTGCCTACTGTTTGTGCTAACTTGTTCCCCTCTCTCTTTGATAATACAATTGCTGTTTCTCTTCTCCTTATCATCATTTGCCTAGGCAATTGCAGTGTTCTGCTATTACAGGTCTCCAAGTACTTTCCTCATAGCTCTGCTCTAGATAGTGATAATTCAAATCCTGCCTATGACTTTCTTCACTTCTTGTGTTTTTGATAAAATCAACATTACTGAGGCATTATAAAAAGTTAGTATTTGCTTTATTTATATTTGCTTCTCCTTTGAGACTTTGTTGTCTCTTTTAGGTATTAGATGGTATAGGTCTTTACAGTTTTCAGGGAACTTTCCAAAAATAAGTGACGTTTTTGCATCTTTATTTTAAATAGAGCAAATTTGTGTTTTGATGGGGGGAGGGTTGGGTGTGGGAGATAGTATTGAAAGCGTCATTGAAAGCAGCAAATTTCCTGAAACAATTGCAGAGCATTAAGAAAACACTTTTAAAAAATACATTTTTTGTTAGCCTGAAGATTTGGAGAAGAAAGCATCACTTACCTTTTAGTATAAATAATGGATTTGTGCAGTCTCACATATGAAAACAGAGCTTAATTGATGACTGTACAGAAAGTAGTAAAAGCTCAATTTTTAAGATAATCCCATTTTGTCAGTTTGTAGCATTGTGTATTCTTCATGACAATGGTTCATATTTAGTTTTTTCCATCAATTCTCAGAGGATTTAAATATGTTTTTGGCTCAAGCATAAATTCAACTTGCATATTATTAAGTAGTAAAACTAAAAAAAATGATCTGCTAATACCTATATGATGGGGATCATTTTATATGCTTTCGATGTACAACTAGCTTCTGTCATACACAGAGAGCAATTCTCTGCTAATTTATACACCTTAAAACTCATTTGGAAATGAAAATGTCCCTGTAACACACATCTCAGTGTAACTCATGGTGGTCAGCTTGTGAGAGTGAGGATGAACAAATAATATTTTATAAATTTCTTAACATTCTCCTTTCTAGTCCAGGTCTCTTTACAACAATTACGTGGCTTTCTTTTAAACAAAATATTTCTACCATTAAACTACTTAATCCTGAACTGTATCCAGTCAATTTTCATTTTTTAATGAAAGTATCTGTTTCCATAAAACATTCATAATTTCCAAAGTAGCCTCATAATGATTCCAAAACACAAATAATGCTAATATTTTATGTCTAAAGATCAGATTCATGATTTTTGACAATTGTGAATATAATTTTAGAATCAGTGGAATAGGATATTAAAAATCATGACTATCCAAGAAAATTCAAGATGCATGATTCATTCCTTGATAAAAACCTACAAATGCATTTCTAATTTCTGTTTCTTAAGTTTTTAGATTGAGTAAGCAGTTTTTTTCACAAATGTTACTTCATGGGAGGGAGGGAGACGCAAGAGGGAAGAGATATGGGAACATATGTATATGTATAAGTGATTCACTTTGTTATAAAGCAGAAACTAACACACCATTGTAAAGCAATTATACTCCAATAAAGATGTAAAAAAAAAAAAAGTTACTTCATCATATGTTATAGTTCTGCTAGTGTTAACTAATATAACAGTTTCAAATAATATAGTAAATATTATTTACAAAATAGAACAGCATATGTATGTATATGGCAATGCATAGTAATATTATATTCATTATTATTATGTCACCATAAAAATATTTGTATAATAAGAGCTAAACCTATCTAATGTGTGTTTTAAAAACAAGAAGTAATAGTTCAACCAAAGGATTGAAATTCTAATACTTGAATTCAGGGACATTGCAAGCCCTTAAAAATATTAAGAATCCCAAATCACATCATGTTGGGATTTAGGTATAAGCCATTTTGAAATAAAGAGACAAACAGTAACCAAAGTGAAGATTTTTATTCTTACTTATTTTTAAAACTGTATATAACAGTGGCCTTCCTGCACAAGTAGTTTTGAGATGATAAGGGTTTTGATAGTCCCATTAAAATTGAATCCCAAGAAGAACAGGAATTATTTTCTGCTTTATTCACCTCTGTATCACCAGGACCTTGTAGGTGCTCAATAAATATTTGTTGTGTGGCACAGAATAGGTATTCAATAAATATTTATTTAATATATTTGTTTAATAAATAATTGATTCTTAGACAGAATGCTGATCCAACATATAAGACTTTGTTTTAAAAAACATTTATGAAAGACAAAAATTTCTGTTCTTGATATATGGAGAAAGAATGCAGCAAACAAACTGAGAGCATGAACAGGAAATTTACAAAAGAATATAAACAATTGATAAACACTAACAAAACATTCCATCTTGCTAACAAGTGTTCATAAAGCAATACAAATACTTTATTTTTTCTTATAAAAATTGGAATCTTTAAAAATGACAATAACCAGTCCAGAGGTGAGCAGGGAAGACCGAATTGACATCAACTCTAAACAACTAAAAAATTCCCTTTTTGAACATTTAAATATTTACCCCCAAAATTGTTTATAGCAATCCCTAACCACAGTTATAGTCTCTAAAAACTATTCACCATTGAAAGGAATCGGGTCTGCTGAGAGGGAAAAAAATGGCAGATTCTAGGTCTAGGGCAGGAAAACTTGTCACACTAGGAAACAAGTTTATCAAAGACTACTGGAATCAGGACTTCCCTGGTGGTCCAGTGGTTAAGGCTCTGTGCTTCCAGTGCAGGGGGTGCAAGCTTGATCCCTGGTTAGGGAACTAAACCCACATGCGGTGCGACCAAAAAAAAAAGACTACTGGGATCATGTCAAAAGGATGCAAGAGCCAACTCAAAGATAACCACTGGCCAAAGACGGAGCCATTTTAGAATTTTTAAAACTGATTTTTAAAATTATGTGAGAGTACTTTTCTGCATTTTTTATCATAAGGATGATTGATAGATGTGTTAAAGCTCTATTCCAAAGAAAAATCTGATACACTACAGTTACTGTGATTTAAATACAGTACTATTTCAGTACAGCAAAGGCTGAATGTATAACCAAATTTGTGAAAAAATGGAAAGCTTTAGTATATGAAAGTGTTTGGTTAGCTTTTAAATTTGAAATCAATAACCTATACTATTTCATTACAATTTAATTAATTATATTTATCATTTATACATTCATTATTTTAGTGCTTAACAAATGCTAAACATTCACATCTTCAAAATCATTTATTTTGGCTACATTTTCCTTTTTAAATAAATAATGACTTCTATACCATTTTATTCAAACTTAGATTTTACCAAGAAGAAATTTTGAAACTCCTGCGTCTGGTATACTCTTGTTTTGTCATTCAATATATAAAAATCTCTCTCTTTCAGTGTTGGAAACTCAGTTTCCATATCAGCCCTTAATGGGCTATCATTGAACTAACAAAACACCCATTACTCTCTACCTGGATTAAGACCAACATCTACAGAATCCTTGGTAAAATGACCCTCTCTTCTAAGTCCTCTCATACATCCTGATACCACATAGATTGCCAAAAATGTCACAGATAAATAAAGAGGAGCATCTTTCTACAGAAATTGACATCTAATTTCTCAGGACTTCCTGCCAGTGTAATGTTAAATTTGACAGACATTTATTTATTCAAATAATCCTAGAATTCCACATGAAATTACTATCTTCCATGTGACCAATTTACTTCCAAAGTAGGTAAACTGCAGGAGATGCTCAGTTTAATTAAGAAGATTAAACAGCAAACTTTAAATAAAATAAAATAAAATGACAATTGAGTTTGCTCTCTCTTGAATTTTTCACTCAAGTTATATTAGAGAATGTGGGCAACTCAAAAATGCATATTCCTCATTGTTTCTCAAACTTGAGCATATGTAAGAATCACCAGGAGAGCTTCTTAAAACACAGATTCCTACGTCCCTCCCACAAAGATTCTAAATGTATGATTGAGTTCACTTGGGAGGGGGTTCCAGAATTTGCCTTTCTAACAAGCTCCCAGGTGTTGCAGATGGCCAATTGGAGCAGCTAGAGGTTGGCATTCCCAGGTGAATTTGTCTTGGTCCTTAGAAAATTTGGCGCTAGTATTTCCCTAATCAGTTTTCCCCCTTCCCACCGCTTTCCCTTACTTTTAACAATGCCTGCTTTTGTGTCAGTTTTTATTTTAAAATGTCCTGGGAGCTACTGTTCACATGCTATTCTTTTACCCAGAAGATGACCTTAAGTAGTTCTGCTTATCATTTTATTGAAGGAAACACTCTACTATAGAGGCAAGTTTAAATAATCTATGGGTCTTGGTCATTGCCCCATACATTGCTGGAATTATAAACAGCTTCATTTCAGCATCTCAAGAAAATCTTTTTGCTTTGGGTAATAGTGTTTATGTGGCACAGTCCAAAGTAAAATTATTTATCTGATTTTGCCTTTGAACTTGAAAAGCTTTGTTCCCTAAGTAAACTTTTTAGAAAGAAGTTATACAATATCCCTTTTCTCATTATCATACTTCCTATGGAATCATGTTCCATAGATTTAAGATTCATAAAGTGTTAGGTTAATTACCACTTTATCTGTAAATAGGTTAATTACCAGTTTATGTGTAAATATCGATTCATTGTATAGTAGCACTGACAGAAAAAAATAATAGCATATACCAATATGTTACAAAAGATTTCTATGATAAAATATATATGTATATGTGTATATATAGTACTGTGTATCTGTTAATCCCAAACTCCTAATTTATCCCTCCCCACCTTTCCCCTCTGGTAACGAAAAGTGTGTTTTCTACGTCTGTGAGTTTATTTCAGTTTTGTAAATAAGTTCATTTGTATCATTTTTTTGATTCCACATACAACTGATATCATATGATATTTGTCTTTCTCTTTCTGACTTCACTTAGTATGGTAATCTCTAGGTCCATCTATGTTGCTGCAAATGACATTATTCCATTCTTTTTATGGCTCAGTAATATTCTATTGTATATGTATACCACATCTGTCGATAGACATTTAGGTTGCTTCCATGTCTTGGCTATTGTAAACAGTGCTGCAATATACATTGGGGTGCATGTATCCTTTTGAACCATGTTTTTCTCTGGATATATGTCCAGGAGTGGGATTACTGGATCATATGGTAGCTCCATTTTTAGTTTTTTAAGGAACCTCCCTACTGTTCTCCATAGTGGCTGTACCAATTTACATTCCCACCAACAGTGTAGAAGGGTTCCATTTTCTCCACACCCTCTCCAGCACTTATTGTTTGTAGATTTTTTGATAATGGCCATTCTGACTGGATGAGGTGATACCTCATTGTAGTTTTGATTTAAATTTCTCTAATAATTAGTGATGTTGATAAGTGATGTTCCTATGCCTGTAGGCCATCTGTATGTCTTCTTTGGAGAAATGTCTATGTAGGTCTTCTGCCCATTTTTTGAGGGATTGTTTTTTTGATATTGAGCTGTGTGAACTGTTTGTATATTTTGGAAATTAATCCCTTATCTGACTCATCATTCTCAAATGTTGTCTCCCAACCATAGGTTGTCTTTTCATTTTGTTTACAGTTTCCTTTCCTGTGCAAGAGCATTTAAGTTTAATTAGGTCCCATTTGTTTATTTTTGCTTTTATTTCCATTACTTTAGGACACAAATCCAAAAAAATATTGCTGTGATTTATGTCAAAGAGTATTCTGCCTATGTTTCTTCTAGGAGTTTTATAGTATCCAGTCTTACATTTAGGTCGTTAATCTATTTTGAGTTTATTTTTGTATATGATGTTAGATAATTTTCAAATTTTATTCTTTTACATTTTGCTGTCCAGTTTTCTCAGCATCACTTATTAAAGACACTGTCTTGGGCTTCCCTGTTGGTGTAGTGGTTGAGAGTCCGCCTGCTGATGCAGGGGACATAGGTTCATGCCCCAGTCCGGGAAGATCCCACATGCCGCGGAGCGGCTGGGCCCATGAGCCATGGCCCCTGAGCCTGCGTGTCCGGAGCCTGTGCTCCACAACGGGAGAGGCCACAACAGTGAGAGGCCTGTGTATTGCAAAAAACAAAATAAAAAATAATAATAATAAATAAAGACACTGTCTTTTCTCCATCATATAATCTTACCTCCATTGTAGTAGATTAAGTCACCATAAATACATGGGTTTATTTCTAGGCTTTCTTTCCTGTTCCACTGACCTATGTGTCTGTTTTTGTATCAGTACCATACTATTTTGAGTACTGTTGCTTTGTGGTACAGTCTGATGTCAGGGAACATGATTTCTCCAGGTCTGTTCTTTCTCAAGATTGTTGGCTATTTGGGGCCTTTTGTGTTCCCATATAAATATTAAATTTATTTGTTCCTGTTCTGTAAAAAATGTCATTTGTAATTTGATAGGTATTGCATTGCATCTGTAGATTGCCTTGGGTAGTATGGTCATTTCAACAGTATAGATTCTTCCAATCCAAGAACCAGTATATCTTTCCATCTGTTTGTGTCATCTTCAGTTTCTTTCATCAGCATCTTAAAATTTTCAGAGTACTGGTCTTTTGCCTTTTTAGGTAGATTTATTCCTAAGTATTTTTTTTTTTTGATGCAATGGTAAAGGGGATTGTTCTTAATTTCTCTTTCTGATCTTTCATTGTTAGTGTATAGAAATGCAACAGATTTCTGTAATATTAATTTTGTGTCCTGCAGCTTTACTGAATTCATTGATGAGCTCTAGTAGTTTTCTGGTGACGTCTTTAGGATTTTCTGTGTATAGTATCATGTCATCTGCCAACAGTGACAATTTTACTTCTTCCTTTCCAGTTTGGATTCCTTTTATTTGTTTTTCTTGTCTGATTGCTGTGGCTAGGACTTCCAAAACTATGCTGAATAAGAGTGGCAAGAGTGAACATCCTTGTCTTGTTCTCGATCTTAGAGGAAATGTTTTCAGCTTTTTACTGTTGAGTATGATGTTAGCTGTAGCTTTGCTATATATGGCCTTCATTATGTTGAGGTATGTTCACTGTATGCCCACCTTGTGGAGAGTTTTTTATCATAAATGGATATTGAATTTTTATCAAAAACTTTTTCTACATCTATTGTGATGATCATATAGTTTTTATCCTTCATTTGGATAATGTGGTGTATCACATTGGTTTACAGTTGTTGAAAAATTCTTGCATCCTTGGGATTAATCTCACTTGATCATGGTGTATGATCCTTTTAATATATTGTTGGATTTGGTTTGCTAGTATTTTGTTGAGAATTTTTTCATCTATGTTTATCAGTCATATAAGCCTGTAATTTTCATTTTTGTGATATCTTTGTCTGGTTTTGATATGAGGGTGATGATGGCCTCATTTAATGAGTTCAGAAGTATTCCTTCCTCTGCAATGTTTTTGCAATAGTTTCAGAAAGATAAGTGTTAACTCTTCTCTAAATGTTTGGTAGAATTCACCTGTGAAGCCATCTGGTCCTGGACTTTTGTTTGTTGGGAGTTTTAAAATTACTGATCAATTTCAGTAATGTAATCAGTCTGTTAATATTTTCTATTTCTTTCTGGTTTATCTTGGGAGATTTTACCTTTTTAAGAATTTATCAATTTCTTCTAAGTTGTCCATTTTATTGGTGTATATTTGCTTGTAGTTGTCTATTATAATTCTTTGTATTTCTGTGGTGTCACTTGTAACTTCTGCTTTTTCAGTTCTGATTTTATTGATTTGGGCCCTTTCTTTTTCTTGAGGAGTCTGGCTAAAGGTTTATCAAATTTGTTTATCTTTTCAAAAAACCAGCTTTTAATTTCATTGATCTTTTCTATTTTTTTAGTCTCTATGTCATTTATTTCTGCTCTGATTTTTATGATTTCTTTCTTTCTATTAACTTTGGGTTTTATTTGTTCTTCTTTCTCTAGTTCATTTAGTTGTAAGGTTAGGTTGCCTATTTAAAATTTTTCTTGTTTCATGAAGTGAGCTTGTATTGCTATAAACTTCCCTCTTTAAACTGCTTTTGCTGTATCCCATAGGTTTGGATTGTCACATTTTCGTCTTCATTTGTCTCTAGGTATCTTTAATTTCCGCTTTGATTTCTTTGGTGATCCATTGATTGTTTAGTAGCAGGTTGTTTAGACTCCATGTGTTTGTGTTTTTTGCAGTTTTTTTCTTGTAGTTGATTTCTAATCTCATAGTGTTGTGGTTGGAAAGGATGCTTGATAGGATTTCAGTTTTCTTAAATTTACGAATATTTGTTTTGTGGCTTAGCATGTGACCTGTCCTGGAGAATTTTTCATGTGCACATGAAAAGGATGTGTGTTCTGCTGCTTTCACATGGAATGCTCTATAAGTAGAGCATTCCATTTAAGTATGTTATGGTCTAATATGTTATTTTAGGGCCTGTGTTTCCCTCTTGATTTTCTGTCTGAATGATCTGTCCATTGATATAAGTGGGGTGTAAAATCCCCTACTATTATTGTGTTACTATTTATTTCTCCTTTTATGTCTGTTAATATTTGCCTTATACATTGAGGTGCTCCTATGTTGGGTGCATGTATATTTACAGGTGCTATATCTTCTTCTTGGATTGATCCCTTGATCATTATGTAGTGTCCTTCTTTGTCTCTTATAACAGTCTTTATTTTGAAGTCTATTTTGTCTGATATGAGCATTGCTACTTGGCTTTCTTTTGATATCTATTTTCATGGAATAACATTTTCCATGCCCTCACTTCAGTCTGTACATGCCTGTAGATCTGAAATGAGTCTCTTTTAGGCAGCATATATGTTACAGGTCTTGTTTTTGTATCCATTCAGCCAGCCTATGTCTTTCGGCTGGAGCATTTAGTCCCTTTACATTTAAGGTAATTATCAATATGTATGTTCTTATTGCCATTTTGTTAACTGTTTTGGATTTATTTTTGTAGTGTCTTTTCTCCCCCTTTCTTGTTTTGTTGTCTTGTGATTTGATAACTATCTTTAGTGTTATGTTTGGATTCCTTTTTCATTTTTGTGTATGTTATATATTTTTGGTTTGCAATTACCATGAAATTTTTGTACAGCAGTCTATGTATATATATGTGATTGTTTTAAGTTGCTGGTCTCTTAATTTCAAATGCATTTTACAACCCTGCATTTGTACTCTTCTCCCTTCATGATTACTCTTCTTGACATCATATTTTACATCTAATTCTTTGTATATCTGTTAACTGCTATTGTGGATACACATGATTTTACTACTTTTGTCTTTTAACATCCTTACTACCTTTGTGTGTGGATGATTTCCTACCTTTACTCTATGTTCACCTTTACCAGTGAACTTTTTCATCTTTTAATTTTCTTGTTTCTAGTTGTGGCTTTTTCTTTTTTGCCTAGAGAAATATCTTTAACATTTGTTGAAAAGCTGGTTTGGTGATGCTGAATTCTTTTAGCTTTTGCTTGTCTGTAAAGCTTTCAATTTCATCATCAAATGTGAACAACAGCCTTGCTGGCTAGAGTATTCTTAGTTGTAGGTTTTTCCTTTTTATCACTTTAAATATATCATGTCACTCCCTTCTAGCCTGCAGAGTCTCTGCTGAAAAATCAGCTGATAGCCTTATGGGAGTTCCCTTCTATGTTATTTGCTGCTTTTCCATTGCAGCTTTTAATATTCTCTCTTTATTTTTAATTTTTGTCAGTTTGATTACATTGTGTCTTTGTGTGTTCCTCTTTGGGTTAATTCTGTATGGGACTCTCTGTGCTTCCTAGACTTGGATGACTATTTCTTTTCCCAGGTTAGGAAAGTTTTCAGCTATTATCTCTTCAAATATTTTCTCAGGCCCTTTCTGTCTCTCTTCTTCTTCTTCTGGGACCCCTATAATGTGAATATTACTGCATTTGATGTTGTCTCAGAAGTCTCTTAAACTGTCCTCATTTCTTTTCATTCTTTTTTTTTCTGTTCAGTGGCAGTGATTTCCACTACTATGTCTTCTGACTCACTTATCAGTTCTCCTCTATCATTAATCTACTATTGATTCCTTTTAGTATATTTTTCATTTCAGTTATTGTATTCTTCATCTCTGTTTGGTTGCTCTTTGTATTTTCTAAAACTCCTTATTAAAAACTTCTAACTTCTCATTCTGTGCATCCATTCTTTTCTCTAGTTCTTTGATCATCTTTATGATCATTACTCTGAACTATTTCTTCAGTAGATTGCCTATCTCCATGTCACTTAGGTCTTCTTCTGGGATTTTATCTCGTTCCTTCATCAGAACATATTCCTCTGCTTCCTAATTTTGTCTATGTTTATATTTGTATTTTTGTGTATGAGGTAGGTTAGTTAAGTGTCTCAGCCTTAGAAAAGTGGCCCTCTATGTAGATGTCCTATGCATCCCAGTAGTGCACTCCCCTCTCATCACCCAAGCTATGTACTCTAGGTGTTCCCCCTAACAGGGCTGCATGGGTCCTTCTGTTGTGGCAGGCTGACTGTGTGGACAGTCTGGTAGGCTTGGTTGACCCCATAGTCCAGTTGGTTGCCAGACCCTGCCTTGTGTGGATGCTGCTGGCTGCTGTTTAGCAGGGCCTCGTTATGAGGTGGCTGGCTGTGGAACCCTAAGGGGCCCTGGGGATAGTGCTGGCTCACTGGTGGAGGAAATCAGAGTCCCAAAGGCTCTGGGGCTGTTTCCTGCCCACTGGCAGATGAAACCAGGTCCTGGAGTTAGTACCAGACTACTGGCAGGCAAAGCTGGTTCCTGGAGTCTGGCTGCAGTGCCCGGGGATCCCAGAGCTCATTTCAGACTGTTGTGTGGGGAGCAGTTCCTGATACCATTGTGTATGGGGTCTAGGGTGTCCCAAAGGTTGTGTTGGCCTTCTAGTAGACAGGGCTAAGGCCCAGCTGGTCCCAGGATAGTATCTGGCCTGTGTTGGTAGACCCATTCCACAGGCTGTGGGATTGTAGTTTTCTTGCATCTAGTGTCTACCCCTGTTAGGTGAGGCTCATCTAGAGGCTTGTGCAGGCTTCCTGGCAGGAGGGACAGGTTCCTGTCCACTGGTAGGTGGAGCTGGGTCTTGGCTCTCCGGTAAGGAGGGCCATGTCTAGAGGCAACTGTGGGCTCGGGAAGCCTTTGGGCAGCCTGTCTGCTGATGGGTGGTGTTATGTCCCCACCCAGTTAGTTGTGTGGCCTGAGGCATCCCAGCACTGGTGCCTACAGGTTGTTGGATAGCAACATGTCTTGGCTCTAATGAGCCAAGGTGTCAGCCACCAGCAGCAGAAGCAACATTCACATGGCTGAATGTTCCCAAATATGTTTGCCACAAGTATCTATGTCCCTGGGGAGCCACAGCTCCCCCCGCCCACCTCTCCAGGAGACTCCCCAAGACCAGCAGGTAGGTCTGGCCCAAGCTCCTATCAAATTACTGCTTTTGCCCTGGGTCCCAATGCATGTAAGATTCTGTGTCTGCCTTTTAAGAGTGAAGTCTCTATTTCCCCCAGTCCTGTGGGGCCTTCGGTTAAGCCCCACTGGCCTTCAAAGCCAAATACTCTGGGGGCTCATCTTCCCAGTGCCATAACCCTGGGCTAGGGCACCTACATGGGGCTCAGAACTCTCACTCCTGTGAGAGAACTTCTGCAATATAATTATTCTCCAGTTTGTGGGTTGCCCCATCCAGGGAGGTGTGGATTTGATTATATCATAAGTGCACCCATTCTACCCATCTCATTGTGATTTCTTCTTTATGTGTTCAGTTGTAGAAGACTTTTTCTGGCAGGTTCTAGTCTTTTTCATCAATGGTGGTTCTGCAGGTAGTTGTGATTTTGTGCCCATGAGAGGAGGTGAGCTCTGGCTCTTTCTACTCCACCATCTTGGCCACTCTCTTGCCAGAAAATATTTTTATATATCACTGGAGACTGAAGATAAGGTGCTGAGGGAGTCCAAGCAACAATAGCAAAGGAGATGATTATTTTACTAAACATTTTGTTGCTTACTCTGTGCCAAGAACTATTCTAAGTGCTAATACATGTTAACTCATTTAATTACTATAACTACTTTTATGAGATATGAATTATTTTCTGCTCCATGTTACAGATGATGAGACTGAGGTATAGAGGTTAAGTGACTTATCCAAGGTTATGCCACTGTAGGCAATGCTGCAATTTGGACAGAGGAAGCCTCAACCCACAGTCCGTGCCTCAACCAGCATGCAATACTGACTTCATCTGATAAAAAATTTTGTAGGTGTTTGTTGTTTATCTGTTTTTTCTATGAAAAAGAAAGGAGAAATGGGGAAAAAAAAAAGTGAAGCAGGAAGAGAAAGGAACCAGAGGAATGGCAAAAAGCCAGAGGATGATGAAGCCCAGGCTCTGCTTTCAGAGGTGGTATGACTGAAATGTTTTTAAGAATGTTACTGAGTACAATCTCATACTGCTCACTGCACAACAGGCCAGTAAATTGAGAGACAAGTAGTTGGGGGAGGAAATAGCAACTTTATGTGGAAAGCCAGGAGACTGAGAAGATGGTGGACTAGTGTCCCAGGGAGCCATCCTACCCAAGTTAGGATTCAGGCTTCTTTTATACTAAAAGGGGAGGGGATATAGTTGGTTGTTGTAGATTTCCTGGTGTCAGAGTCCTTTGTTCTTGCAGCTGACCAAGTAGATTAGGTCATGATGTTCCTGTAAACCTCCAACAGGACAAATGTTCTTCCCTATTACAAGAATAGGAGTGTTTTATATGAAATGTTACATTCTTTTATTTTTCAGTGTATATTATGGTCCCTCCTCCTGATGCCCAAATCAACAGTAAATCTAAAATCACAAAGTCTTGTAGAAAACAGCAAAGGGGCAGAGTTTTACATCTGGGTTAATGTGGTACAGAATGGAGATTTCACAGGGACAAAAAAAAAAGCCCACAAAAAAAGCAAGAGCCCAGAAATAGAGGTGATCAGCTGCTCAAAATCCTAGGTAGTCTCAGAAATCTTGAATCAGGCTTTGGACTTCCAGGCTATGGAATTGTATTGATAGTTCAAATAATCTTTTGTATATCTCAAGAGGAAGGGAGTTCCAACTCACACTTGCATTTCATTTTTTAAAAATATTTTTATTGAAGTATAGTTAATTTATAATGTTGTGCTAATTTCTGCTGTACAGCAGAGTGACTCAGTTATACACATATATGCATTCTTCTTTTATTTTCCATTATGGTTTATCCCAGGAGATTCTACATGGTGCTCTGTGCTATACAGTAGGACTTCGTTTGTCCATTCTAGATGTAATAGTTTGCATCTACTAACCCAAAACTGCCAGTCCATCCCTCTCCCTCCGCCCATCCCCCTTGGCAACTACAAGTCTGTTCTCTGTCAGTGAGGCTGTTTCTGTTTTGTAGATAGGTTCATTTGTGCCATATTTTAGATTCCACATATAAGTGATATCATATGGTATTTATCTTTCTCTTTCTGACTTACTTCACTTAGTATGATAATCTCTAATTGCATCCATGTTGCTGCAAATGGAATTATTCCATTCTTTTTCTTGGCTGAGTAGTGTTCTGTTGTATATATGTACCACATCTTCTTTATCCATTCATCTGTCAAAGGACATTTAAGTTGCTTCCATGTCTTGGCTATTGTGAATAGTGCTGCTATGAACATAGGGGGGCTTGCATCTTTTTGAATTATAGTTTTGTCTGGGTATGTGCACAGGAGTGGTATTGCTAGATCATATGGTATCTCTATTTTTCATTTTCTGAGGAACTTCCATACTGTTTTCCATAGTGGCTGCACCACTATGCTGAATTTCATTTCATTTTAAGTTAGGAAAATTATTCCATTTTCTCCACAATAAACTGAGGATGGTGGTGGACTATATTAGCCAATTTTAACAATGAAGCACCATGTCCAGCTTGAGAAATATCATAAGTACCTATTTTAGTTATAACAGGAAATTACATGAACACTTTTAAAGTTAAGGTAAGATTAATAAGCAAAAATACTTTCAAAGATTTCCCTTTATCTGTGGACAACTCAGTTTCCATTGGATAGATAATTCCCATTCCAGTTTACTTTCAATCATTAGACTGTGTTTGCTTTATCATAAAACTATATTTCCATGAGGCATAAGTAAATCATTTTCTTTCATCTAAAAAGCCAAGATTTTCCTTTCTCTTATATGTGGCACCACAGTCCAAACAAGGACAGGCTGGCTGAATGAGGGCCATTTCCAGGCTGATGACCTAGTTTCCTGTGTACATTGGCTGTTATTGTGTATTTGAGGCCATTTGAGTCCCTGAGGGTTCCCAGACAAAGACTTAGCGGGTGAGCTTCCTGGTAGTGTCAATGGGAACACTAATAAACTTGTCTCAGATGGATGATATCCTGTGCATATCTTTGCTTTTCCTTGCTCTTCCAAGGAAGTGCCTCCAGGAGAAAATTGATCCAGCTCACCACTTATAGTGCTCCCCATTGGTTTGTGTATGTTTCCACAGACTTATTTGTTGCATATACAACTAACTTTTTTGGTTGCTTCCTCTTAGTTGCCACAGATTAAAAAAAAAACAGTAAGGAACTTCAGTGATTTGAAAAAGAAGACATTTTTATTCATTCATTCAATAATTAATACATTTTTATTCAGGATTCAATATGAGCTTAACCCTATGCTAGGCACTCTGGGGTGATATAGATAATAATAACAGTATTTATTGTTTGCCACTGTGACAAGGGCTTTAAACTCACCATCATGTTTAACCCTCACTACAACCATATCAGATATATTGCTGAGGCATGAACTAGGAAACAAGCTCAGAAAGATTAAGAATTTTGCACGAGTCCAAACAGCCTCTAGATTGCAAAGAGTAGGTTTGTCTCTGGTTATGTGACGCCAGGATTCATTCTCTTAATACTTCTTTAATAAGTTGTTCTGGCCCTCAAGAAGTTTATCGTTTAGAGATATATAGAACTCAGTTTAAGAGAAATTAGAATGCACTAAGTGCTATAATAATGGCATGATCAAGGTGCATTAACAAGACAGACTGAAATAATTCCACACTTTGCACTTTTCACTGGGAATGATGGAAATTACTCCCAAGTCCTTCAGGCAAGAAAATGCAAGGGCAGGTTTGGGACAGCATAGAGTTCATTCTAGAAAAAGCATGAGGAGTTGAGTGTGATGCTTGGAAATATGAGTTGTGGCCAAATCAAGAAGTGTCTTGGATTTTACAATCACAATTAGAAAACGTCAATGTGTGGTGGCTTCCAGACATGAACACTAAGGAAAACTCAAACTTTAACCCAGCTTCTCACATCAGTGTGTACACTGTCTATTAATTAAGACCACCAGGTTTTGTGAATTTCTTCTATTTTGTGTATCTTTCTTCCTCTGTCTAGTTAACATAGACTGGATTTCACTAAATTACATGGACAATCCCACGTAATTCTATGTCATGAGGTGTAGCAAGCCACAACTATATTCTTGTATTCCCCTTAGGTTCAAAGTTTAGGTTACCTAATTGGTGGTTGAGACAATGTCCAATTTCCCTTGATAATTATGTGAACAAGAACTGAAATCAAGCTCTTTCACCTTTCTGATTCTGTTCTCATATGTTGAAGAATAAAAAGGGAAAAAAAGGAAGGAGGGCTAGATATATCAAAGAGTTCTCTGGTACACATAAATGCTCCTGTTTGTGTATGTATGTGTGAAAGAGAGAGAGAGAGAGAGCAAGTGGATATATGTGGTTTCGCCTTTCCCCTGTATTATGTAAGTGAGCTAAGCATGTCCATAATAATAGGATAACCAGTATTTTCCTCTTTTAGTGAAGACTTTGAGTTAATCATTTTCTTCAGGGAAACAACAACATGGAGAGAGAAGAGGTGACAGAAATTAGAATTTAAAGACTAAACATTTTATTATATGTCTTGAAGTAACTCATTGAAGTGTCTGATTGTTCATTCTTCAAATATATTTCCTGTTCTTGGCTTTTTTGGAATGCTGTGCCTTTGATAGAACTTCGTAATGTGTATCTACATTAGACTCTGTTCATAGAATTTCTTAAAACTTCATATGTGCCCAATGGAATGTGGGTAGGAAAATGGTTTCCACCCTTGCAAATCTGTTCATTAGGGAGTTTTAAGATTTTGCCTTTTAAAATCAATGTCTTTCTGCCTTGCTGAGTCCTACCAGTTAACACAGAGTGAAGTTTTTTCTTCAGGAGGCCAAGATAGGGCCGGGCAATGGGGAGTCTCCTGTTCGTTTGTCTCTGTGTGCAAAGCTGATATGGAGCAGAATTAATTCTGTAGTGCTACTGGATGACCTCTCCTTAGCCCTTCCTTGGGGAAAGGCAACGTTTCAAAGGTACCCATTTTGCCTCATAAAAGAGAAGTTAATCCTAGTAAAAGTGGTGCTTTCTTTCCTAAACATTTATGGACCGTGGAGTATATGCTAATAGCTATTATACTATTTTTGCTATGGTGACAGCAATGCATTGTCATCTAAATCCTTGTGCATGCATAATATCAGAGGCATGGTGCCAATAGGACAAACCACATCAGGGCTGGGAGTTAAGTTGATGTCACTTCCCTCGTTTTGTTTTAA
>NW_006782029.1:154409-156474 GCF_000442215.2 Lipotes vexillifer | reverse complement strand
TCATTTCCCTGTTTTTGTTTTAATATCCGGCTGAAATGTCTCTGAAGCCTCACAAGAGACTTTGCTTTGATCAACATCTTTCAACCTTCAAAGGCATCCTGGAGGTGTTTGTGAGACAGCTGCTTGCTGAAATAACCTTGATTGCTTGTTCTAAGAATTGTCAGTGCATGCGTCATAGATTTGTGGGGAGTCTCTACCAAAAACTGCTGACACTGGCACCCAAGTTCAACTATACTCACTGTACTAAGTCCCCCCACTATTTTTCATGAGTGACACCTCAATTTTTTGTGTGCACAAATGTGCTTAAATACAAGTCATCTAAAATGCTACCCATTTTCTTATTCTAAATATTCACATAATTTTTCTTATACAAAAGTAACACATGCTCAGTTGTAGAAAAATTGAAAATTCACAAATGAGAGACAAGGAAAAATATCCTCTCTGAGACCACCACTGAAACATAAGAGTACTTCTCTAGTAATCTGTAATGTGAATGATTTTTGTTTTATGTATTATTATTAAATATAATTGTAGTAAAAATGTATACAGAATAGAGTGTACCAGTTTATTTTTAAGTAATTACATAAAATATGCCTTTCAATAGTGAAAAAAATCATCCTGGTGTTACATTGACTCTCTGATGAAAACTTCCCTTATTCCATTAGCATTCTTATATTTTACTGTTTCAGTTCCTCGAGCATTACCAATACTCTCTGTTGTGGAAAAGGAAAAAAGCCAAGTTAAATGGTTGGACACTTGAAGAATTGTTGGTTTGGAACACATAAAAATCAGCTTCTGAATTGTAGTTTCTTTTTTTATTATTGCACAAAAAAGCACACTAGTCTTCAAAGTATTCTGATTCACTGGACTGTGTATAGAGAAAGTAAGTTTTGCAGTGACTGTTGGAATGCTCACAGAGGAGAGATTGTCAAGGTGATGGGTGGAAGATAATTAGCAGCCACCTGGAATGGACTGTGGAATAGTAATAGGGAGATATTGAAAGCCATATGAAGGAATTGGAGGAAAAAAGCCATAGAGACTTAGAAGATTATGTAAACATAATAGTAAAAGAATAACAATAGGATGAGGACAAGGAATTGATATTTTGATTTATTACTTGGGCCAGGTACTGTGCTAGTCACTTTCCAAATATTACCTCTTTTAATCTTTACAATTATGCTGTAAAGTAGAGTGATACAGTGAAACACAGAGATGTAAAGTAACATGACCATTTTCTTGTAGCCAAGAATGACAAAAAGCTGTCAGGTAGATTTTCAAAACAAACTGAATCAGGTTTTTGGTTTTTTGTATTTTTGTTTTTTTAAGCAACTTTATTGACAGATAATTCATATACCAATGCAATTTAGCCATTTAATGTGTACGGTTCAAGGGTTTTTAGTAGATTCAGAAAATTGTGCAAACTTCACTACTAATTTTAGAATGTCTTCATCCCCCTAAAAGAAGTGTACCCATGAGAAGTCATTCCCCATGCTTCCCTTCCCCAAGCCTCTGGCAACCACTAATCTACTTTCTGTCTCTCTAGATTTGGGTTCATCCATGTTGTAGCATGTATTTGTATTTCATTTTGTTTTATTGCTGAGTAGTTTTCTATAGTATGGATATGTCACACTTTGTTTATCCTTTTATCAGGTATGGGTATTTGGGTTGTTTCTGCTTATTGGCTGTGTTGGGGGTTTTTTTCTTAATTGAGGCAACATTGGTTTATAACATTATATAACTTTCAAATGTACAACATTATATTTCTATTTCCAAAGACCCCACAGCATGCTTACCACCAAAAATTTAGTTTCCATCCATCTCCATACAGTTGATCCCCTTTAGACATTTTGCACTGCCCCCAGCCCCTTGCCCTCTGGTAGCCATTATTATGGTCTCTGTATTGATGTGTTTGTTTTTGTTTGTTCATTTATTTTGGACTGTCTGTTTTTTATATTCCATATATAAGTGAAATCATATGGTATTTGTCTTTTTGAATTGATAATAGCTAAGGTTTTGCAACATCTGTTTGAAGTTAATATTTTTTTTTTTTTTTTTTTTTTTTTTT
>NW_006782029.1:151065-154245 GCF_000442215.2 Lipotes vexillifer | reverse complement strand
CTCCGGACGCGCAGGCTCAGCGGCCATGGCTCACGGGCCCAGCCGCTCCGCGGCACGCGGGATCCTCCCGAAACGGGGCACGAACCCGCGTCTCCTGCATCGGCAGGCGGACTCTCAAGCACTGCGCCACCAGGGAAGCCCTGAAGTTAATATTTTATTTCAAATTAAAAATAATCAAGAGTTCCCCTTACTCCAGACGCTTTTATCTTCCTTCTCACAGAAGCTACTATTCTCGTGCATGTCTCCTATCTTTCCACCTTATTTTTTAATGTATTACATAATTTTGAAATGTTTGTTTTTAGCTGCATATTTTTGTACTGAAAAATAGATAACTATTTTAAAGAAGGTAGCACGAGGAACTCAAATATTGAAAAGCAACCAGTTAGACAAAAATGTAGGAGACACACTCTACTAGAAATTCATGTCAAGATAATCTTTGCCAGATCCATAAATTGAATTCATCTTAGCAAATTCCTATATGGCACATCAAGATAACTTTAATGTTTATAAAAATACATAGCAACATTTCTGTTCTGTTGTAATTTTCATTTATGAGAAATAAATACATTATAAATAAAATAAGAAATTAGAATTCAAAATGATTCACATTGGTAATATGTTTTTACAGGAGGAATGCTTGCAAAAAGTACCTAGCATGATCTCTATTATTTTGTTATCTAAGATAACATATGGAAGTTATATTTTTTTAATTGCTTAAGAATTCCAAACACGAAGATATGAAAGCAGTTTTTAACTATTTTGATAAAATCATGTTTCGTCTAAACACACAAAATATAAAATAGAACCTTTTACATTTCTTTTTCATCAAAACTGTTTTTTTCTTACATATTTATTTGATGTGAATTAACAAATGGAAGAGACAATATAATTTTATACGTTGTGGATATGTTGGATATGGTATTTAATTAATTTTATGTTATTAGATACTATACTGATATGATTTTAAATATTTGGCTTATAATCTATATAACCCATACCAAAAGCTTGAAATTAATGAGAAATTTCCACAGTTGTTCACTCAAATTATTATTATCAAAGCGTTTAGCAAGTTAAAAAACGAAATCAAAAGGCAAAAAACAAAAACGCTGAATTGGAGGCTCTCCAAGGCCTTCCTCTCCTGAAATGTCATGACTAAAGGATTCTCCTCTTTCCTCCACCCACGAACTGAAGGCCTTGACAGAAAGAAATGGAAAAGAAGATATATAATGGCTCTGGTTAGATTCACTCATGAGGTATAAATCTAAGGGAAAAGACTGGATTATTTTTAAGAAAATCTATGGACCCCCAACTCCAGATGAACTTACTTGGACAAAACACTATCAAAAACAAAATGTGGGCTTCCCTGGTGGTGCAGTGGTTGAGAGTTTGCCTGCCGATGCAGGGGACACGGGTTCGTGCCCCAGTCCAGGAGGATCCTACGTGCCGCGGAGCGGCTGGGCCAGTGAGCCATGGCCGCTGAGCCTGCGCGTCCGGAGCCTGTGCTCCGCAACGGGAGAGGCCACAGCAGTGAGAGGCCCGCACACCACAAAAAAAAAAAAAAAAAAAAAAAAAAAAGTTCAACTCAGTAGTTATACATAACACTAGTTCTCAAAACTATTTTGACTAACAGAACTTTAAATTTCCCTGACAGCAACATTTCTAATATTACAATTTTAACTTGTATTTTCTGCAGTGTTGGCTAGTCAATAAAGTTAAAATGTGTAGCATTTGGTAAACCTGAAATGGCACAAAATGACTGATGCCATCTGACCTTTCTCTGGATTGAATTTCCTGTTGTATTTTGGGAAAGGTAGTGACTGTGCTAGATAAGTAATTAATGCACTCTGGTGTGAGAATTATGAGAATTATGGAGAAATATATTAAAGGGTTGAATTCAGCATTATTACAAATTAGCTAATCTAGTCTTTTGGCACAAAATAAGCAGCCTGCTTTGTACACACTTGGAAGGTTTTAAAAACAAATCAATATAGCCATACACTCAGGACTATGCTAAAGAGAGCTGCTGATACACACACACTGCTCCTCCACAGTGGGCCCATTGTGGAGAGCTGCCACATCCAAAGCACCTTCCAGCTGTTGGAGGAACCCACCAGAGGAGTGAGTGCAGATGCACACACCCTCAGTCAGATAATTACCTTGATTAAGATTCTCAATTAAATGGAGTTTAATCAAGGACCCTGTGAAATTGTGAAAGCGCCAGTTTCCTGGGCTTGCCCTCCTTTTCTGCGGATGGTGAGTTGCCAAACAAAATCAAAAGAGTCTTAATTACAATGATGAGAGGCAAAATCAAAAGGGAATGAGAGAATCTGACTTTTGTAATGGAGATGGACCTGCACCAGTCCCAGCAAACTCAGCTCTGTTCTGCGTGGAGAGAGCCACAACGCATCACAGCTGAGCACCATCAACATTCCTGACAATTCGAAGGACTGAATTAGTAGCTATGCCAGTATATTTAAGGTTGGTGCTAATACTGAATTCTCTTATGATACAATGTTGTATGTGAACTTTTAGGAAATATTTGGGCTGATATTAAAAAAAAAAACCCATGCCACTCCAGTTGTTACTAAGAAAGCATGACTCAGCCTAAATCTAAACTAAACCATTATTGGAAATAAATTCCCACATAAATGGAAAGCCTGAGAATCAGTGATATAGGGAGGTATAACTTTTTTCAACTTTCTTGCTTTCTTTTAATTTGGATCACAAATAGAAGTGATTATAAAAGTGATCCATTCCATAAATATGTCCATAGCTCCTAAAGTCCACTCACTACAACACTAATGTTCTTTTCATGTAAGCTGCTCCTAAGCCTTTTCAACTGTTCTGAATGTCTATACTTGGTCTTTTGATGTGCAGGACCTTGTATTGATTTCTTTAGTTTTATTTTCATAAAATTTGGCCTGATATTATAAATAACATCAAAGAGTCATCATTTATCGGTGCTAATTAATTTAGTACAAGCACTCTGGGGACAGAATATTATAAAAATCATTGTACCCCCTCCCCAAGTCATACTTATGATAATATATCTTCACATATAAATTTCATATTTTTAATAATATTTTGTAAAGTAAACATAAATCCATCCCTGTCTATTTTCCTATTATTTACCATTATTATAAGCCACAAATGCAAACAGTTCATGGATAATCGATTTCC
>NW_006782029.1:127883-151048 GCF_000442215.2 Lipotes vexillifer | reverse complement strand
TTCCCTACAGGCTTTCCTCATGTCAGTGCTCTGCAATTTCTATTTTTAGGATCTTTTTTTTTTTTTTTATTACTTTGCTTAGTCCTTCAAAGATTTCCTTTGAACTGCTCTTCATATACTCCCTCTCGGTTGGCATCTAAAGTTTTACATTTTCTCTTTTTCTCAGATTTTATACCATTACCCTCCTATATTCCAATATCTTCTTTTTCTTCTGAATTAATCTTACATTTTCTTCCATTCATGCATCTGGAATGATCTGGAAATAGTTTCCATTTCTATACCTCTGTGAACTAAAAAGCTAACTCTCTGACTATATGGTTGTTAATTGCTTTCCCCCAGCAAGACCCATCTCTATACAGCATTTTTGCAACTGTTGCTCATTCATGCTTTGTTTTCCTTCTGCTTCTTCTTCCTCTATAATTTGCTATCTTATTTTTCACAAGATGATACACAAAGCCTGAATATCACTATCAATGAAAGAAATTGAATCTGTTATTAAAATAAACCTTCCCACAAAACCAGTGTTAATATTTTCTATAATAGTAATATTATTATAGAAAAGACATGCAATATTTATTGTTTTATATTATATGGTTATGTTATAATTATTAGTTCTATAATAGTTATTTGTTAATCATAAAATAATTTGAGGTATAAATTATACGTAATTAATATTACATAAAAAGTATAATTTCATGTATTATGTTACAGGTTTATTATTACCTATATATTGTTTATTTTGTACCAGATATTTTACATATATCATCTCATTTAATACAACCATTCTGTGAGCTAGGTGTTATTATCTCCACTTTATCGATGAAGAAATTAAAGAACAAAGAACTTAATTACCTTGCCTAAACTCACACAGCTAGTAAGAGGCACAGCTGGCTCTAGAGTCCTTTGAGATGGATTGAGTTTAGAAGGTGGAAGGAAGGATTTTGAGAATATTCAAGTGTTTCTAGCTATGGTGTCCTGTGTAAGATGTTACCATTCATGAGTTTAAGAAAAAGTAATAACCAACCATTCAAGTTCTACATGTTTGTAAAACTCTTGCTAAGTGCCAGGTAGTGTGTTCTGAACAGTTCACAATATTATAATTTTTTTTTACACCAACTCTTAGATGTGAGAGAAGTGAGACCCAAAGATATTCAATAATTTACTTTCACTAGATTATGCAGCTAGCAAATGAAAAAGGCAGAATTCAGACTCATGACTCCTGAGTCTTTAACTACTATATTATGGAAAAATCAACCTATGCTGAAAGTGGGATGTCTTCTTGTTATCTAGATAAATAGCCTTCTGCTTTGAACCTCAAAATCAGTTACAGTTTTTGGGAATATCAGTTTTCAGGTAGTCACGAAGCCATATTAATTGTTAATATGCTCCATTCTGTTTGTGTAGAAAAAAGATCTGCCATTTTATTTTTAGGAAAGTGCAATAAATCTAATGAGAGACATATTAAAGCTGACGGCACATTTCCAGAGTTGACACGCCAAGAATTCAAGTTCACCTCTAACCTCTTAGGTAGCATATAATTCAAACTGAAAATAAAAGAACATCTTGGTATACAAGTTCAGTTTTTAGTGTAGAGGGAAGAAAAGGGATGATGTCAGAAGAGAAGAAAGATTTTGAGTGCTTTACAGCTGGTGACATCTGAATTGTTTTGTGAACTCTGTTCTGGACCTAACAGCAAAACTCAAAACAGATGAGAAAAGTGCATTTCCACCCATTACAATATATAGGGGCATTGAGAAATCCAGCCACCTCATCCCTGTTACAGGTGCTAGCAGGATATGACAGCTGTGCCACTATCCTGGCCAGGACCAGGGTCCACACTGCAGTAACAAGGGATCTATGCATCCATACAGTGAGCTCGAGGGTATCAAGAGAGGGAAAGTGGAGACTTCGATGTGACCTAGTGACCACTGATTGCTTTGCCTGGGCAAGAGTCCATGGGGCCCTGCCAAGAGGCCCAGAGGCAGAGGCTCAGAGTCTACATCAGTGATAGCAGGGAGAACAGGAGATTTGCTTCTTTCCATGATCCCATGCATCCTATTGAACTGCCCTGGCTGCTGTGGCCTGAGCAAATACACGTTAGTAATTGGCCATTCTTTCCCATCACCGAACAATTTTTCTGAGTTCCGCATATCCAGTTCTAGTCAGTCATTCTAAAACTTGCTCCAGAATTCCTGAGTATCTAATGTAAAATCAGGATTCCTTTTTATAGAGGATACATACTAAGCCCTGGATTTATACTGCAATGTCTTACTACTGTGAGCCACAAGTTAATATTTTACAAATTATATTTATTTGACCTATAATTTCACTAGCCTCTTTGATAGTTAAAAAATAATGAAGTTTTACATATGCATAATTAGATATGATAAATGCTCAGAGAAGTATATAATGAGAGGTTAAACTGTCCCACAACCCCATACCCCTGAGTCTCTCTTCTCAAAGGGAGCCACTATTAATAGCTACTTCTGTAAGTCCAGAAACAGTTTCCGTGCATATAGCTGCATATCTCAATTTTAAAACGTAAAGAATGCTTATACTAGACTCACTTTTCAACACCAAACTTTTCACTTAATGCATCCTGAAGGTTTTTATTCAAATCAACATATACTTATCTACAGCATTTCAGTAGTATCTATGTCATGTGAACATATCATAATGCACTTAACAAGCCCCTATTTACAGTGACTTACTGGAACTATATTTGTTCTTACAAAGAGAGCTATAATCCAAATAGTATACTAATATCTTAGTATAGTTTATTATATATATTTCAAATTTGGTAAATATTGCCAGATTCATTTGAGAGTAGTTTTTATCCAGTTCCAACTTCACCAGAGCTTCATACACTGTTGGTGAAATTGGAACCAGATGAGGCCTTATTTCCTCCCCAAAACTGATATTACTAACCTTTAAAACTCTTATTTAACTGATTAAAACATTAGAATATGATAATTGATAATATTGGTAATATATGGCAGAAAGCTGAGGCTTTGAATATAATAAAAATAATAGTAACAGATGAGTACACCAGGTTTGTTCATTAAGTTCAAACTATAATTTATGTTTCATGGATTAATTGTGGTTTTTTACCCAATATGATATTGGGGTATTTAAAAAGTGAGAGAAAAAAAATCACTTCAAATTCTTTTGAAATTAGGTAGATTTTCCTCCTGTTATGGATTGTGTATTTTCTACATCTTCCTTAACAAATCAGCATGGAGTTATATAAGCACCCCAAATATTGAATTTTCTGGAAATTGAATATTTGTGTTAGAAAGGAAAAATGACATAGTCACTAAAGATGGTTAAATGAATTTACAAATAAGAAATACATTTTATCACATCATAGGATGTATTTCATTGACGTGAAGCTCTTACTATATTGATTTTAGAAAATAATTTTTATTGTGCATTTGTACTTTTTTAAACAGCATATTCACTGGAGAAAGAAGAGTCAAGGAGAGAAGAGTTTTGGAGGGAGAGGAAGAGGAAAAGATGTCAGTGGAGTGAGTAAAAGGGAGGGATAGAAGGAGAGAAATACTTGTGTGAAATGGCCGGTTTTCATTTCCTTGTGGGATTCTCTTTACTTACCAACAGATATTTCTTTCTGATATAGAAGATTCATGCTGAATAATCCCCATGTATAACATTGTCTTCTGAATTTTGGTTTGATTTTGATGAAGCTGATCCCTGAGTAGACTGGTTTTCCATTTGGGGGATTATCAGGTATAAGTCAGCAGAAAACAAAACGCTAAAATGAAACGAATGATAACAGAATATACTTCAGACAGTTCAGCTTCAAGGAATTCTCATCTCATCTGAAGTGATCACATAGGAAATGAACAAAGATTTATACACCATTGCTTTTGTGTTAAATAATACAGGACACTCTAGTGTTGTACAAATGGATAAACATGTGTTAAAAAAAAGAAACAGCAGGCCAAAATGGAGTCACTTGTGTTAAGCCCCAGGTCAGTAAAACAAGACTTAATACCTAATTATAGTTTCAGCCTCTCCTAGGAAGGTAATCTTAACCAGTCAGTCTGGAATTTCCTGGCAGCACTAGTGAGGTAGTCGATGTGCTAGACCCTTGCCTTCCCCCAGAGGAAGATGATCTTACCTGAAATAATCCTCTTTTTTTGTTTATGACTACCTTGTCCCTCCCACTTTCTACCTTTAAAAACCTTTTCTGCAGCTCTTTGAAGCTCCTTCTAAATGAGTAAGTGTTACCCCAGGGGAGGGGATCTTGACTCTATCAGTTGCTCCTTCTGTTCCAGTGACATTACACGGCCCATCAAACTTACCTAAAGTAATACTCTTAGTTTATCACTCTAAAATAGTCGTAGTACTACAGTGGACTTCTCAGAACAACTAATACAGAGGTTCTATATTGGCTACTGTGACTCCATTTTGAACTACTTAACATAGCGTAAATCCTATAAGTTTCACACAAGATGGCCAGGAATCATAATACAAAAGAAATTATGTTGTAACAAGTACAGAGCACTTAATTCTTATCAAAGGAAATAGACTGAGGCTGTACAGAAAAAAAGCTATATTTATTGTGGATATTTCAGCACTGAGTAACAGAAAGGTCATGATTCCCATTTCCAAGGCTTACCACGTTGAACTGGATTGTTTAACTCATTATTTTCATGTGGACAAGGTCATTTTTTAAATCTCCAAATATCTCTTTCTTTTAAATTCATAAAACTAAATTAAGCTCAAATTCTAATCACCTGAAAAATTTTAATTCCTTTGCTTGCAGTTTTTGGTAATTCTCAAAATAATATGCTTAATGTTCAAGCGTAGCCCATTGAAATGGTTTCAGCCCATTTCAATTCATGAACACATATTCTAACAAGAATATAATGTCTCCTTGTATTGGTTTTAGGGAAATGTGACATCAGATTCTTCTTTGGGTGTTCTATAAAGGGATTTTATCTGAGAGAGAGTGTTTCAAAAGAATGTGTTTGACCTGAGGCATATCTGAAATGGAATAATGGAGACATGAGTCAAAATAAGCTATTCTGTTACCTAAAACATTTCCCCAAATCTCCCACTGGTAAAATAATGATATTTTGATTCTGAAAACTAGGTCCACTCTGGTGGGAAAAGGCAGAGTCATAAGATCATTACTTCTATATTTCCTAAAATCTTACGATACCAGAAAAAATGTCACATTTTTCCCATTTGAGAACTCAAGTTAAAATGTTTTAAAAATAGAAAATAGTGAAAACTTTATTGTTTTTTTAGATTTGAGGCAAGTACTTAAAAACTTTATTATGTTTTAGATTTGGGTCAAGCACAAAAAAAGTTAAACCTTTTTATAATGTTTGTCTCTATAAGACAACACAGTTATGTTTTGGTTAACATTACATTGATCATGGGCATGATGGGAACCTCTGAATTTACAGCTGCACTTAGACCACTCATCACCCTTGGGCAAGCTAATAAGCCTCAATTTCTCCATCTTTACTTCACAGATTTAAAATGAGGATTAAAATGTGATCATATGTATATAGCATGACCATTATGTAGAAGAACCTCAACAAATGCAAATTCCCTTTCACCTTGTGAAAAGATTCCAGGGACATCATCACCCAGATGATTAATAAAAGAGAAAATCACTGTGATCCTCTGCCCCAATTACAAAGCTGTAGGTTCCTGAAATGCACTGCAAGATGCAGTAAGTTTAGACGGTTGAATTCATCTGTTCAAACAGCTGGCAATTGACCACCTTTCCCCACTAGCTAACCTGGTTGAAGTAACATAGTATAACGTTTAGAGATTGGCTTTTCGAATCTAACACTCATGAGTTCAAATCATAAATCCACCACTTAGATACTGAATCATTGACAAGTTACCTTTGCTTTCTGAGACTTAGTTATCTCACCTACAAAATGAGTTAAGTGCCAAGTCCAGTGTTTTCTATTGCATGTTGTATGCACTCAATAAGTATTATGTTTTCTCCAATGTTTCTTTATTCAAAGAAAAAAAAATTAGCTAATGTGTAGAGTTTGAAAGTTCCTGCTAATCAGGAAAAAAATAAGAAGAACATTAAAACAGGGCATTGACCAGAAGAAAAAATAAAAGTATTAATTAGGTAAACATGTATTCACAAATGGCAAATAATCTCCAGACCTCCTGGTTCAGAAGAAATATGTTTTCCTCTACAATCACTGATATTACAACAAAATGCTACGCCATCCACATGATATCTCAAAATATCAGAGTGGACCACTTTATTTGCCACAATGTGGTTCTTGAATTTGATTTCCACCTGTCAATCAAAATGCTACCTTTAATCTTAATAGTTCCTGTCACTGATTTTTGATATGAACCCCATTAAATTTTATTGAAAAGCAGCATTCATAGTACAGTTGCCACCCAAAGTTAATGAATAATATATTTTTCATGTTACTTCATGAAATCCATAAATAATGACATAAAATCTAATCAGTACATTTTAGACATAAATGTTTAAGAATGTTGTGATGGACTATATTGAATTGTAAATGTTGTTTTGTTAAGAGATTTACAATTTAACTACCATGACATCTTTATCCTGTGCATTTTAGCTTACTCTCTAGGTGACTAGCCATCTGCCACCAAAATAACATATGGTAGAATTAAACAGATGTCATTACTTGTAGATGAGGCTTCAAATTTCACAAAAGTAAGACAACTATCTAACTCACAGAAAGCCGAAAGAATTCCTCTCCTCCAAAATAAGGTTTGTGCCAAGTGGAATACAATTCTCTCAGAAAATAATCACCTCCAGGAAATCCCTGGACATGGAATGAATTTAATACATTGTTCCACAGCCTTGGTGCACTGATTCAGCATAAGATAGCAAGAAAATTAAAAGATTGGTTTTGTGTACGGAAGACACCATCTTTCTTTCAATATTTTTAAATGAACTCATTCTTATTCTTGGAAGGAAAACACCCACACACTTCTATGAAACCAAAGTCAAAGAAATATCCACATATCCAAAATAAGGATTTTTGTCAAAGAGAGATGTGCCCAAAGTATTCTTAACATGAATAACTCTGTTAATTTAATTTGACAATGTTTCTTTTGCTAAAGTAAATAGAAATGCAGCTCCAAATTCATAAGCTAAAAACTACATTTTTCAGAACCTGCCCAACTATCCAGAAGTATGAATTCTAGATCTCTTCAAATATCAATCGAGTGAAAGGCATTTCTCCTTACTTAGAATTGTATAAGTAAAAATTAAAACAATATTAAAAAATATTTTCAATTATAAGAACAAGGTTTTAACATATACAATATTGGCAAGCAAGTGAGTGGAGAAACTGGCCCTTTCATATATTTTTGTTCAGTGTGTAAGTTCGTGCAACTGCTTTGGAGGACATCTTGACAATATCAATCAAACTAATAATTTACAAGACTTTGAAGTCAGAATCTTTCCTGTAAGAATTTATTTTGTGAATTTACTTGTGTATGTGAACACGAAAATGACAGTTGCCACATTTGTTTGTAATAGCAAAACACTGGGGACTCCAGGAAAAACCAGCACCCAGTGAAAAATGTATGAATACAAATTTGGTTGCATTAAGCAGAGGTTTGAATCTGGTTTGGTTAAGCATTCAGCCACCAGAAGGATCTCAAATGAGGATATCCTCCTATTTTGGGCCAGGAGACAGTGAGCCATATTTCTAACATCAGATGGAAGGGAAAATGCAAAATGTGAAGAATGAATGAATGAATTAGCATTTCTTTGGCACTGAACTGGTAAACTTAAGGCTATAAAAGGCATAACACCTGGCTACCATGAAAGTCTATTTCTGTCTCTTCTTATGCTTATATTTTACAAATCATGATCCCAAGCACAGTGATCACTATAGATTTATAGTCTTCTTCTCAGGACAAATATCATGGAAATTATCTTTACAATTAAAGATATTCACATACTGCTGTACCACTTATTGGTATAAAATTACAATGTAAAAAGAAAGCTTTCAAAACATGTATTACATTTGGTCCAATAATTCTGCTTATTCAAATGTACTCTTTAAATTATTTTAAGATAAGCATGAATAGTTCAAAGAATTCCTGTGTATCCTTCACCCAAGCTATCGAAATGTTAACATTTTACCACATTGTTGTTCTCTCTGTGTCTGTCTGTCTCCATAGATATTAAAAGCTATTCATTGGAGCATAATTTATAATGGAGAAAACTGGAAGGCATCTAAATAACAAGCATCAGGAAAATGCTTTCTTAAATTATAGAATATCTACCATGTGGAATATTAAACAGAAATTAAAATATTTAAAGTGATAATTGTGAAGTTTAGCCTTATTAGATAATGCTAAGTCAAAAGGAAGTTATAAATGATAATTATAAAGATTATAACACTTATTAAATATTACCCAGTGAAAACTCAGGATACAAATGTGACAATATGTAAATAGATTCATATGAAAAAATGACAAGAAGGGAACATACAAAAATGTAGTTCTATAAATTTGATTAAGATTATGGATAAAATTTCTCTATTTTCTAAATAGTATACCTCTTTTTAGACTGTTCTTTAGGATATTATGGATGGCTACTTGAAGGTAAGCAAGATATAATACTGAATTTGGGAAATTACTCATAAGATTGTAGAGTAGAAACTATAACTTAAATCACATAACATAAACTATTATGTTTCATGAAAGAAAGAAGAAAAGGGGTCATTTTTCCCAAGGAGAAAATAAATAGGACTCAAAACAGAGAACAGATTATTTGGATTGAGATTTCATAAAATATCAAGCTCACATGGGTTTGTAAATGAATGTTTAACAAATAGAATTCTGCAACATATAAGGTTAATTTTTTTTTACTATATTACATGATGCAATCAGATTGCTTCTGACCTGAAATTTCACTGAGACATTTTATTCTCTGGGTATCACTAATTGTTGTGTGCAATCTGACTGCCAAACTGAGTGCAGACCTATAAACCAGTGAAAAGGGGTATTTGTAAGCCGTTAGAATTTCTGATAATTAAAATCTAAAAGAAAAAGATGATAATCTCTTAGCAGTGAACATTTCATGTACATGACTTTTAAAAGTTTAATTGTATATTCGATAGAAAGGGAAACATTTCTGAAAATGAAATATGAAAAGAGCCACTGAATTCTTCTGCCAAGGTGATGTGGGGTGTAAAGAGATCTGTTTTGGAGATTTCAAGTATGAGATGTTTATTAGTCATATGAGAGGAAATAATTAAATATCAAGTGGGCAGTATTAGCAATAATACCTGATGAATTTCTGATAAGAAACCTCTTTGTTTATCAGAAAATGTAGTCTACATGCGGCAGAGATAATCAATTTGTAAATTAGTAAAACAATCTAGGGAGATACAATCTAAATTCCTTCCTAACATGAGATCATCACCAAAGCAGATTTAACACTTTAGAAACTGGTACTTGAACATCAGACTCTATTAAAGATATTATCTTTATTGTACCTAAGATATACTTCGTGGTACACTAAAACTGCACAAAGAACGTTGAATATCTAAAGCTGATCATGGTTCCAGGAGGAGACTGGCTTTTTTCTTTTTTTAAGAAAAGGATGCTTTTATTCTCCTCACAGCTGATTTTGTCATCTATTGTTATTTCACAGATGACATAATTCACAAGTTATTAAAGTTTTCACTGCAGTCTGAACTTTTTATTCCTACACATTCCGAAACACTCTCAATTTTCTCTAACTACCCTCTAAAGTAATTTCAGTCCCAAAGAATAAAGGAGGAAAAAATATACATTGAATATATAAGAGTAGAGGCAGAGCACCAATCTATTATGACATTTGTCGCTATGAAAGAAAGATGGGTTGACTTGCTCATGGCTATATTATTTATAAGTTCTTTCTTCTCACTCATAAAGACACTTGTTATAAGAAATGTTAAGATTTCTTTACATTTTATACCAGCTATCTCTCTTCATCCTTCACCATTTTCATAATTGTCAACTTTCAAATACTACAGGACAACTTATTTTTTCATAGGTATCACGATGCCCTTCAACACATGGGCTACTGTTTAGGCCTTAGCCCTGAATGGAAGTATAACCATAGTTGAATATTTTATGTACAAAATCATACACAAATAAAAATATCTGTAAAATTCAAAATGGCATCCAGGTCTGATGATAATAGTATAAAAGAGACCTTCAATCCTTCAGTGTTATATTTGTTATTACTTTTAAATTGTATAGTACTAAAAGCAGTTATACAAGATAAATCAGTCCGAGAGATGTGCTGTACAACATTGTGTCTATTGTTAACAATATTGTGCACTTCAAAATGTGTGAGAGGGTAGATACGATATTAAGTGTTCGTAAATAAATAAATAGTTCTATGTCCATCAGGGTGCACATACCTATGTGAATATATAAAATAATATCAACAGGACATGTTTTATGTGTCTAGAAGTAAAACATATAAACTAAATATACAAATAAAAATATATACTAAGTGGTTAACCATTTTCTTTGTGGAGTAGGAAGAAGAGCAGTTATTACTTTTTATGCATTTTTACATTGTTCACCTTTTACAACAAGCATGAGTTATTTTGAAAAATGGGAAAAACAAAGTTATAAGGAAAAGAATGGGAAATATAGGAATGAAATAAATATACAATAATAAATAAAAGTCAGTAAACGTTAGAGCAAATTCACATTTGTGAATCTGATTCAGAAGCTTAATGCAATGTTTTCATAACTCTGGGATGGGTAAAGTCAGGGGTCCCCAACTCCTGGGCCATGGACGGGTAGTGGGCCGTGACCTGTTAGGAACTGGGCCACACAGCAGGAGGTGAGCGGTGGGCAAGTGAGTAAAGCTTCATCTGTATTTACAGCCACTCCCCATCACTCGCATTACCGCCTGAGCTCCACCTCCTGTCAGATCAGCGGCAGCATTAGGTTCTCATAGGAGCGCAAACCCTACTGTGAACTGCGCATGCGACGGATCTAGGTTGCACGCTCTTTATGAGAATCTAATGCCTGATGATCTGAGGTAGAGCTGAGGCGGTGATGCTGGCGCTGGGAAGCAGCTGCAAATACAGATTATCATTAGCAGAGAGGTTTGACTGCACAGAGACCATAATAATTGCTTGCAGACATATCAAAACCCTATCAGTGAGTGGTAAGTGACAAGCTGCATCTGGTGGCAGGCTTTAAGTCAGAATCCAACACTTATTTTAGTACTCTCATGACCTGCCCATTATTTTATTTACCATTTCCATCCGTGCCTCTTTCCCACACTGTGCACTGTGTGCTTGTCTCAGTCACAGTTTTGGTAAGCACACATTTTGGTAGCCAAAATGAGTAAAACACAAACATTGCTGGAGAGCTTCTTTGAGTAGGGGGAAAGACCCAATGATGAGACAGCAGAAGACTCTAAGACTGCCAACAAAAAGAAAGCTGCATTTAAAAGAAAATACCAAGAGTCCTAATTAAATTACAGGTTCATTGCAACAGTTGATTCACATTCTCCAAGCCTGCTTTGTATAATATGTGGCAACTGCTATCCAACAAAGCCCGTGAAACCTTCCAAAGTGCTTCGCCAGATGGAGACCAAACACCCTGCATTAAAAGACAAGACTTTGGAGTTTCTCAAAAGAAAAAAAATGTGAACACGAAGAACAGAAGCAATTATTGAAGGCCACCGCTTCATCAAGTGTGTCTGCAGTGAGAGCATCATTCTTAGTGGCTAGCTGCATTGCTAAAGCTAAGAAGCCCTTTACTCTTGGTGAAGAGTTGATCCTGCCTGCTGCTAAGGACATTTGTCATGAACTTTTAGGAGAGGCTGCAGTTCAAAAGGTGGCACGTTTTCCTCTTTTGGCTAGTACCATAACTAAACAAATTGAAGAAATAGCAGAGGATATTGAGGCGCAATTGTTAGGATTAATGAGTCACCGTGGCACGCAATCCAGGTTGACGGGTCTACCAATGTTGACAACAAGGCAACAATGCTTGTTTTTGTGCAATATATTTTTCAGGAGGATGTGCATGAGTATATGTTATGTGCACTTCTGTTGCCAACCAACACCACAGCTGCAGAACTATTCAAGTCTTTGAATGATTACGTATCAGGAAAACTGAATGGATCATTTTGTGTCGGTATATGCATGGACAGAGCAGCTGCTATGACTGGATGGCTTTCTGGTTTCACTACTCAGGTCAAAGAGGTCGCTTCTGAATGTGAGTCTACACACTGTGTCATCCACAGAGAAATGCTGGCTAGCTGAAAAATGTCACCTGAACTTAACAGTGTTTTGCAGGATGTGATTAAAATTATCAACCACATTAAAGTACATGCCCTTAACTCACGTCTGTTCGCGCAGCTCTGTGAGGAGATGGACGCAGAGCACACACGTCTTCTCTTATACACAGAAGTGAGATGGCTTTCTAAAGGTAGATCACTGGCCAGAGTTTTTGAGTTATGAGAGCCACTCCAGAGATTTCTTTTAGAAAAACAGTCACCACTGGCAGCACATTTCAGTGACACAGAATGGGTTGCAAAACTTGCTTGTGTGGCATATTCAACCTGCTCAGTGAACTCAATCTGTCGTTTCAGGGGAGAACGACAACTGTGTTCAAGTTGGCAGATAAAGTGGCTGCATTCAAAGCCAAATTGGAATTATGGGGGCAACGAGTGAACATTAGGATTTTTGACATGTTTCAAACATTAGCAGAGATTTTGAAAGAGACTGAGCCAGGGCCTTCTTTCTCCCAGCTGGTGCATGATCACCTATCTAAGCTTTCAGAAGAGTCTGAGCATTACTTCCCAACCACAAAAAATCCCCGAGCTGGGAAGGAATGGATCCGCGACCCATTTGTGAATAAGCCAGGTGAATCGACTTTGTCCATGCTAGAAGAGAATCATCTGCTTAAGATAGCAAATGTTGGTGGCCTTAAAAGTATGTTTGAGACAACTTCAAATCTCCATACGTTCAGGATTAAAGTCAAGGCGGAATACCCTGAGATTGCCACAGAAGCACTGAAAAGCCTGCTTCCATTTCCAACATCCTATCTTTGTGAAGCAGGGTTTTCTGCAGTGACAGCAACCGAAACAAGATTACGGAGTAGACTGGACATAAGTCACACACTTCGGGTGTCACTGTCTCCCGTCACCCCCAGATGGGACCATCTAGTTGCAGGAAAACAAGCTCAGGGCTCCCACTGATTCTGCATTATGGTGAGTTGTATAATTATTTCATTATATATTACAATGTAATAATAATAGAAATAAAGTGCACAATAAATGTAATGCACTTAAATCATCCCGAAACCATCCCCCCCCGCCCTGTTCCGTGGAAAAATTGTCTTCCACGAAACCGGTCCCTGGTGCCAAAAAGGCTGGGGACCACTGGGTAAAGTGATCTTAGAAAACACTGACCATAAAATAAAAAATTGATGCATTGCTCTTCAAAATTATAAACTTCAGCTCATTGAAAGTGTTTATTGAGAAAATGATTAGGTAAGCATGGGAACAAATATTCACAATACAAAGTGTGACAAAGGACTTATATGCAGACTATATAAAGAACACCTTCAACAATAAGACAACATCTCTATAACAAATAGGTAAATTAGATACTTTGAAAAGGAAGGTATAGAAATTACTAATAAGCACTTGAAAAACTGCACATTAGTGGTCATAAGAAAATGCAAATTAATATTAAAATATCACTATGCTTCTAGAAAGGCTTAAATTTTAAAAGGGTGACAACACTAAAAGTTGGCCAGGATATGAAGCAAATAGAATTCTCATGAATTGCTAGTAAGAGTGCAAAATGGTACTACCAATTTGGAATCTGGAATTTTCTTATAAATCAAAACGTACTACTCACCTTATGATCAAATAACTACTACGTATTTACCAATGATAAATAAAAGTGTATGTCCACAAAAAGACTTTTATACAATTTGTATAAAATTATTCATAGCAGCTATATTAATGATCACCAAAAACTGAAACAACTCAAATGGCCACCAACAAGAGAATGGATAAATTGTGTTACATCCATAAAGTGAAACTATTCAGCAGTTAAAAGGAGGGGATAAATTTGTATATTGCTAAGGTAGAATCAGTTTCAGTTAGTGACAAATTGAAAGAGTAGAGTGTGAGATAAAGAGAGGAACTGAAGATGGACTTGAGATGATTAGCCTACTTGTCTAGGAGAAAATTTGAAGAAAAAAATGCATGGAGAGAGGAACGGCTTAGCATTGGGAATAAAGGTATAGATGATGATTCTCTAGGATCTAAAACACATTTTCTTTCATCGTGAAGTGGAAAAAGTTTCTCTATCGATCGAAGGTTCCAGCAGTCAGAATTCACTTTTTTCCATATATCAACCTCTTCATGTTTTTTCTCCTGGGCAGAATTTTCATTAACTTCGAAGGGTGCTTTGAGATTGTGCGAGTCCTGAGAACGGTCTGGAGAGGAGATTACTTATCATGCTTTAGTACTCCTTGCTCTCCTTTCTCATGAAGTATTTGAAGTTTGGGTATTTGTGGGCCACTGATGAGATTGGTACCTGCTTGTTTACCCATCTCTTTCAACTGAGGGAATTTGTGCTGAGGTGCACTCTTTGGTGTCCAAAAATGATGGTAAGAAAGGAGAGGGAAAGCATCATCCCATATCATATCATATCATATCATATCATATCATATATCATATCATGTCCTTCAGGAACTGATGATCACATTCATTTATTTATTTTCTACAATATAGTTGTTTTCTTATTTATTAGTTGGTGAATTTCTTATGGGTAGGGACTGCCTTATTCATCTTTTTAATCTTTCCTCCCTAAAGTTTATCATGAAGTAAGCATTCAGTGAAAAGATGCTGAAAGAAGGACTAAATATGCCTCTAGAGATTTATTATTGCTACTTCCTCTGAGATATAAAGTTTTGTTTTTTAAAACAACAAAAGTAAACAACAGTAATAAAGTGGATTTTTAAAGAAACTTTCCTCTCAAGAAAAAAGAAAATGAAGACAAGCCCAATATGAAAATGGAAATATCCTTGACTGAAACTGACATTTAAAAATCAGATTAGAAGGATAAGAGAGAAAAAAGAGAGGGAAATCAGATACTCCAGCTTTTTGAACTCAGAAAGGAAAAAAGCAGAAGAGACAGATCAAAGAATCAAAACTCCATTATGGGAAACAAGTGGAAAGTAAAGGAACTAGAGTATCCCTGCAAGGTATAGAAGCATTTTGATTTAGCTGTAGAAACAGAGGAAGGTCACACAGAAACAGAGGGAGGTTACTTGAAAACTGCCCATGGTTACTCAGGAGTGAAGCTGGCATCGACGTGCAGTTGGATCTCACTCTCCGCTCAGTGATCTGCTCTCTAGATTATGCACTTCTTGATATTTACCCATAAACCTGGTAACCAGTTTAGAGAAAAACCTGCCCATGAAGGATTCATGCTATGACAACATAGCCACCTTGTATATTTCTAGCCACTGTTATGTCCCATTAACTCTTTAACCCTGACCTTGAAACCACTTCTGCTTTACTATTCAATGTGTTCCATTCAAAACACATTGTAAATTCTGGTATCCTCCACTTTTGAGGGGTTTAGTTTTAGGTGTATTCTTTTGAGTGTCAAGAATGAATACAAAGAAGGAAAGTAAAATAATTAATTATTACAGGCATACCTCAAAGCTATTGCAGTCAGTTCCAGATCACGGCAATAAAGTGAATATTGCAATAAAGTGACTCACAGAAATGTTTTTGGTTTCCCAGTGCATGTAAAAGTTATGTTTCCACTATACTGTAGTCTATGAAGTGTGCAATAGCATTTATTTCTAAAAAATGTATATACCTTAATTTAAAAGTACTTTATTTCTGAAAAATGCTAACCATCACTGAACTTTCTGTAGTTGTAATCTTTTGGCTAGTGGAGGGTTTGAAATACTGCAAGAATTACCAATACGTGACACAGAGACAAGAACTGAGCAAATGCTGTTGGAAAAGTGACAGCAATAGATTTGTTCAATGCAGGGTTGCCACAAACCTTCAGTTTGTGAAAAAAAAGTGCAGTATTTGTGAAGCACAATAAAATGAGGTATTCCTGTACTTTAACATACAGAACACATGGCTCTCTTCCTCGAATATTATATGGCATTAGAGTTGAAGTCCTCAAAGTCAATTACTGTGGTCTGAGCAACAAGTTTCTTCTGTTCCAGTGTCACTTTTTAAAAATTCAAAATAGATTAGGTTTTATTTTCAAATATAAATATTGAAAGAGAGTTAATATTTGCGAATAAAGGATGGTACATGAACAGAAATGCTTTCAGAACAAGGTTGTCATGAATTACATTTGGCCCTACGTGTCCATATCTACAGATTTCACACCTGGGATTCAACCAAACTTGGATCAAAAATACTCGAAAAAAAAAAAAAATCCAGAAAGTTCCAAAAAGCAAAACTTGAATTTTCCACGTGCTGGCAACTATTTGTATAGTATTTACATTGTATTAGGTATTATAAGTAATCTAGAGATGATTTAAAGTATAGGAGGTTGTGAATAGGTTATATGCAAATACTATGCCATTTTATATAAGGGACTTGAGCATCCGTGAATTTTGGTATTTTCAGGTGGTCTTGGAACCCATTTCCCATGGATACTGAGGGACAGCTGGATATATGAAACATGCAAATATTTCAACAGAAGCAAAAATCAGCTGTCCCTTGACGAATCATTGAGGTTTTGCTTCTTTGGTAAACAAAATTTGGCGTGAAGAAAATCTGGAAAAAAGGAAGTGGTGGTTTTATGCTTTGGGAGTCTGGATGGTCATTAGTTTCCTATTTGCTGCTGTAACAAATTATCACAAATGCAGTGGCTTCTAAAACCACAAATTTATTATCTTATTCAAAGCCAGCAATGGAGGTTGAGCCCTCACATCTCATCACTTTGACCTCCCCTTCTCCTTCCTTCTTCTTTTTAAGAACACTTGTGACTACACTGGGCTCACCTGGATAAACATCTCTATTTTTAAATTAAGTTGATTGTCAATCTTAATTCTAGCTGCAACCTTGATTTCCCCTTTGCCATGGGGATTTGAGCGGGGACATCTCTGGGTGACTATTATTCTGCCTGCCACAGCAGGCTTTTGAATTCTGCCTCTGGTGCATCATGCTATATGATAGCAGTCTCTCCAGAACTTGGACATTTCCAGCTACATTTGCTTTAAATATATACATGTTCCAGCCCATGTACAGAATTGACCCAACAGATTATGGGAAAACATTTGAGGCTATTAAAAATATGGAAAGCATTTATGAGCTGCCTTTTTGGGTCTTTTGCTCACCAAAACTAAGTTATGAAAACTTGATCATCCTGCCAAAAGACTTCAAATAAATTATTTTGGAATTATGTTTATAGTTAGCATGAGTAAGGATCAGGTTACCTTTTGGTAAACACGCCCTGTCACACTTCATTGACATTTTAGTGGATTTTATTTTTATTTTTTTAATTTAATTTTTGTTTTATATAGGAGTAAAGTTGATTTATAATGTTGTATTAGTTTCAGCTGTACAGCAAAGTGATTCAGTTTTACATATACATATATCTATTCTATTTCATATTCTTTTCCCATATAGGTTATTAGAGAATACTGAGTAGATTTCCCTGTGCTATACCGTAGGGAACAATCCTTGTTGATTACCTATTTTACATGTTGTAGTGAGTATATGTTAATCCCAAATACCTAATATAGCCCTGCTTGCCACCTTTCCCCTTTGGTAACCATAAGTTTGCTTCCAAAGTCTGTGAGTCTGTTTCTGCTTTGTAAATAAGTTCATTTGTACCCTTTTTCTTTAGATTCCACATATAAGTGATATCATATTATACTTGTCTTTCTCTGTCTGACTTACTTCACTCAGTGTGACAATCTCTAGATCCATGTTGCTGCAAATGGCATTATTTCATTCATTTATATGGCTGAGTAATATTCCATTGTATATATGTACCACATCTTCTTTATCCATTCCTCTGTTGATGTACATTTAGGTTGCTTCCATGTCTTGCCTATTGTAAACAGTGCTGCATTGAACATTGGAGTGCATGTATCTTTTCGAAGTATGGTTTTCTCTTGGTACATGCCCAGGAGTGGGATTGCTGGATCATGTGGTAGCTCTATTTTTAGTATTTTAAGGAACCTTCATACTTTTCTCCATAGTGGTTTTACCAATTTACATTCCCACCAACAGTGTAGGAGGGTTCCCTTTTCTCCACACCCTCTCCAGCATTTATTGTTTGTAGACTTTTTTATGATGTCCATTCTGACTAGTGTGAGGTGATACCTCATTGTAGTTTTGATTTGCATTTCTCTAATAATTAGTGATGTTGAGCAGCTTTTCATGTGCCTCTTGGCCATCTGTATGTCTTCTTTGGAGAAATGTCTATTTAGCTCTTCTGCCCACTTTTTGATTGGGTTGTTTGTTTTTTTAATATTGAGCTGCATGAGCTATTTGTATGTTTTGGAGATTAATTCCTTGTCAGTCACTTCATTTGCAAATATTTTCTCCCATTGTGAAGGTTGTCTTTTTGTTTTGTTTATGGTTTCCTTTGCTGTACAAAAGCTTTTAAGTTTAATTAGTTCCCATTTGTTTATTTTTGTTTTTATTTTTGTTACTCTAGGAGGTGGATCCAAAAAGATATTGCTGCAATTTATGTCAAAAAGTGTTCTGCCTACATTTTCCACAAAGAGTTTTATAGTACCCAGTCTTATATTTAGGTCTTGAATCCATTTTGAGTTTATTTTTGCATATGGTGTTAGAGAATGTTCTAACTTCATTCTTTTGCATGTAGCTGTCCAGTTTTCCCAGCACCACTTATTTTCTCCGCTTTATATTCTTGCCTCCTTTATTGTAGGTTAATTGACTGTAGGTGTGTGGGTTTATATATGGACTTTCTATCCTGTTCCATTGATCTATATTTCTGCCTATGTGCCAGTACCATACAGTTTTGATTACTGTAGCTTTGTAGTATAGTATAAAGTCAGGGAGCCTGATTCCTCCAGCTCTGTTTTTCTTTCTCAGGATTGCTTTGGCTATTTGTGGTCTTTTGCATTGCAATACAAATTTTAAAATTTTTGTTCTAGTTCTGTGAAAAATGCCATTGGTAATTTTATAGGGATTGCATTGAATCTGTAGATCTCCTTGGATAGTAGAGTCATTTTGACAATATTGATTCTTCCAATCCAAGAACATGGTATGTCTTTCCATCTGTTTGTGTAATCTTTGATTTCTTTCATCAACATCTTATAATTTTCAGAGTATAGGTCTTTTGTCTCCTTAAGTAGGTTTATTCCTAGGTATTTTATTCTTTTTGATGTGATGGTAAATGGGATTGTTTCCTTAATTTCTCTTTCTGATCTTTCATTGTTAGTGTATAGAAATACAAGAGATTTCTTTTTTTTAATTTTTATTGGAGTATAGTTGATTTACAATGTTGTGTTAGTTTCTGCTGTACAACAAAGTGAATTAGTTATACATATACATATATCCACTATTTTTTAGATTCTTTTCCCATATAGGTCATTAAAGTATTGAGTAGAGTTCCCTGTGCTATATAGGTCCTTATTAGTTATCTATTTTATATATAGTAGTGTATATATGTCAGTCCCAATCTTCCAACTTATCCCTCCTCCCCCTTTCCTCCCTGTTAACCATAAGACTTTTTTCTACATCTGTGACTCTATTTCTGTGGAGAACAGTATAGAGATTCCTTAAAAAACTAAAAATAGAGCTACCACATGATCCAGCAACCCAACTCCTGGGCATATACCCAGAGAAAACCATAATTGAAAAGATACATATACCCCAATGTTCATTGCAGCACTGTTTACAATAGCCAAGACATGGAAGCAACTTAAATGTCCATTGACAGACAAATGGTTAAAGAAGATGTGGTATGTATATATAATATAATATTACTTAGCCATGAAAAAGAATGAAATAATGCTATTTGAAGCAACATGGATGGACCTAGAGATTGTCATACTGAGTGAAGTAAATCAGACACATAAAGACAAATATCATATGGTATCACTTATATGTGAAATCTTAAAAAAATGTTACAAATGAACTTATTTACAAAACAGAAATAAAGGCACAGTTGTAGAGATTTCTATGTATTAACTTTATATCCTGCAACTTTACTAAATTCATTGATGAGTTCTAGTAGTTTTCTGGTAGCATCTTTAGGATTTTCTGTGTATAGCATATTGTCCTCTGCAAACAGGGACAATTTTACTTCTTTTCCAATATGGATTTCTTTTAGTTGCTTTTAAATATCACAGAATTCTTTCCTGAATTTCAACTGGGTTCTCTCCTTCTAAGGGCAGGTGAACATAACAGAGTTTAAAAAGAAAAATCCTATCTTGATCCAGTTTTGAGATCCCGGCTACCCGGTGAGTCAGTCCCCCTCCTTGAGCAGCTGATTAATCGGCTTTCCTTATCAGGTTCTTTCACTGTGGGCCACTAGACCACTATGCACCAGCCCTAATTACCCAGAGGCCAGGTATCAGATCATTAACCCCTATGCCCTGGAGTCCACAGAATCATTTAAATTAGCCAATCCACAGGGAGTCCAGGAAAGCTAGCTAACCACATGGCATTTGCCATACACAAGCTGCCCCCTCTAGCTTCAGCTTGCTGTTATCCTGTCCTGGGTGAAACCCCCTCTATGACCTTGTCTGACAGCCTTCTCTCATTTGGAACTGTAAGTTATATAGGGTTCTGCCTTTCACCTATTCTATCCACGTGTCAGTGTGTTGTATCCCACCATCAAAGATTCTTTAAGTCTTATAAAACAGCCCTTTGTATCATCCACCTATCCTTCCATACCACAAACATTTAATGCCTATTCACTATGGGCAAGCCCTATGGCAGGCCACAGAGATGATTATGGTGGTCCCTGTACCTGAAGGCTATTGAAGATGCAGATTTCTCTCCTACACTGAGCCTTTGCATATTGTCAAGTGTTCCCTCCCCTTACCTCACTTTTTTTTTTTTATCATTTGTTGCTGAAATTAATAGTTCTTCATTGCTTCTGCACAACCCAATCAAGGTAGCTGGAAATCTGTGTGCGTATGAATTTTAGAAATGAGACATTCCATTTGCATTTATACGGATATAATTTGCCACGCTACTGATTGGATATACTCTTAAATGTTATGGCCACTTGAAGACATTGACTATTGCCAACAATTTTCTTCAAGATACCTTTGACACATGAACTACTAAGGAGAAGAAAATACAGAAAACTTTTTGTAGCTGACATGGCGAACCAACTATGTAATAAAAGAAATTCAAGCAACATTTTACCAAATGTTGCCATGTGTAAAAAGAGTATATTTTTTCTATCAGAGGCAGCAGGTATAGCATTTATTTGAATGACCAATTCCTTATCTTGCTTTTGTAGGGCAGCCAGAGCCATTTTAGGATGGTGGGAGAGGTCACAAGCCATGTGAAACACATCTCTCGTGGACAGGGAACTGTATGATTCACACTTGAAGTTCTCTTCTTTTAGAAAGGGTTGAAAACGCTTTGACTTCAGGAGTACTGGAGGTGTTAGGAGCTGCCTGGCATTTTGGCTGTGTTTCCTATGACGAATATGTATGTGTGACTGCCTGGGGAAAAACCACACACAACAGAACCTGAAGAAAATAACATTGGGTGATATATTGCCCCTTACCATCACTCATATCATATGCAATGTAAACAGAGTGAAGTAATTTGCTACTTTCCTGGGTTCCATTATGTATATGTGTTTATTTAATCAGAACTAAATGGTATTACATGAAGTTCCCCTTGCCCTCCTGAGGAATCCAGATTCAACACTTTCAGCACTGTTCAGTGCTGGAGAGCAAAGAAAGTGTAACCATAGTGATGGAATGGAAATGATTTTCTTTGTTCAGAGGCTTCAATATCCAACAGACATTACAGTTTTCAAGGTCAAAAATATATTAGGATGAGATAAAAATTAAAGAAAAATGTGCTGGCTTAGCTACAAAAGCTAATTTAGTTTATGCATTATAAATTATGTTAAAATGACTAAAATGAGATTTCTCAGCAAGAACTAAATGTGTGGTTTCACAAAACTAATTTCCAAAGATGAACATGATTACAGAATTTAGCTTTAAAAGCTTTTCAGGCCATCAGAGAAAACAGCAAAGCTATCAATTATCAGACTTTAGTGGTGCCTCTGTCAGATATATAATGGTATTTTTAGCATTCTGCTCAGCGTTTACTAAATTAAGAATGTCTACAAACAAATCAATTAATTGGGACATTATTTAATTAAGTAAAGCATGTGATCTGTCAAAGAACCTTAAGCACACAGTTATAACAAACATCCCAGTAGCCTTCATCTTCTATGGAGGGAAATAGCTGGCCGAGCAATAAAAGGAAGATGGAAGCTATGGAAAATAAAGCATTGATAAAACAAGCAAACACAGCCTCGTGCTTTTCTGATTCATGCTGTATACTTATGTAATTTTAAAAAGTGCTTGTTTTGAAAATCTGTGATTTCCTGGGAGAAGGTCGATGCTATCTGTCAGTCATTCCAGTCCTATTAGGTGGATACGTGGCATTTGTTTTTTGTAACAGTGCATATATACACATAAAAGGATCTGTATCTCATGCATGGTACATTTAAGTCTATGGATGCTAGGAAGTTACTGGGTTCCTGATGTTTGTTTCAGTGTTACTGGAAAGCGAAACAGCTCAGATTCAGTGAAAGTTTATTTTAAAACTACTATAAGTCTCTGTAACAAACCGTCTCATTCAACCTTTTAATAGTCCTGTGAGTTAGGGATCAAGATCCCAGTTATAAAAGGGAGAGGGAGGTTCAAAGAGGTGAAGTACTTCCCCTGTATTCATACAGCTGGTAAGTTGCAGAGTTAGGGTTTAAACCCAAGGCATATGATAATACCAAGTCCCACTTTCTATTATTCCAGAAAACCTTTTCTGCAGGAAAGCCAGCACAGCCCAGCCTGCATGTCAGTGGGCTGCACCAGTGAAATTACTACCATTTTGGCAATGAGTCGTTGGAACACATTGCCTCAAATGAGAGGTAGCAGTGATATGGTTAGGGAAAGAG
>NW_006782029.1:115630-127873 GCF_000442215.2 Lipotes vexillifer | reverse complement strand
AAGAGCAGACTAGCATCAAATACTGCTTGGACAAGTCAAAATATCAAATTGCCTAATCCCACTAGGCATGAGAGAAAAGGCAAGCAACCTATTCACCTACAAACAACCCAGAATAGAGTTCTATCCTTATTTGAAGTAATTGCAAACATGGATCAAGAGTTAATGAAGTGTGATGGAGAAAAGTGAGGTGATGACAGTGGGTGTTCAATAGCAATGTTGTGATCTGTTGGAAACTTTGAAATCTGATTTCTTCCTTTTTGCTAATGAAAATTATCTTTTCACATATATCAGAATGGTGAGCTTATGTATTGGGGAACATCTCATGAGCTGTATCAAACATACTTGAAATCATTTTCAGAATCATTTGATCTGAGCAATTACGATTGTCCTACCCAGGTGACTCTTGTCATCCCAGCCAAGTAGGTCTTCTAGTCCTTTGTTCTTTCTTCCCTTGTCTCCTCAGCTCCAGGTGCATCCCCAATATGATTATGTATCTGGGCTTTCTCATCCTGCTGGGTTTATCTTTTCTGAAAATTTCCCAAACATGACATGGATGTAAGTCTGCAAGTCATTGACACCCAATTACCTGAGAATGATAAAGAAACCATGAACATGAAAGTGCTTTCAAATTCTTGTCTCACTAAATATTAATTTTTAAGTCAAAATTTTGTTACTTGTTGTTTTTTACATTTTTATTACTAAGCAATGGGTGAAACTTTTAATAAAATGCCATGTGGGAAATTTATGATGTTTCCACTCAATTCGAAAAATAAAAGAAATTTGATGTTCATCTTCAAACCAGAGAGAAGACATCGTATTGCTCCTCCCACACCTAATGACTGAGGTGGCATGCTGGATGTACTGGCTGGAGCTACAGAGAAGGACACAGATGGACTCCACTCTTTGCCTGGGATTGACAGCATGTGAGCAAAATGCTTTGCTGTAATTAGGGTAATTTTGTGTGCAATAGGGAAAAACAACCCCTTAAATATCAGTGTGGTATTCAATAGCAAAATATGTCTAGACATGTGAAACCTTCCACACTAAAAGAAGTTATTGAAAAATGATTCATTTTTACATCCTCCACCTGCTGCCTGATTCTTCATCATATTGATTTGTGGAAGAAAAAACTTTTTGCAAATCATAGTACTGAGAAATGTTGCTAATAAGATATGTAGCTTTTAGCTCTCAGTCTTTATTGAGCATCACCCATGTGCTAGATGCTGTTTAGAAAAATCAGGGTAAATGTCTTAATCTTAATAAATCAATTTTCATAAAAATTTTCTTTGTCACTCATATTAATTAGAGTTTAGGATCAACTAAACATGGATGATATTTGATCTTTTTAAGAGCAGGAAATTTTGACTTTGGAAATATGCTTTTTATGCAAGGATAGATGTTTATTATAATAAGATTAAAGTTGTTTTTCTCTGTCATCTCACTAATCTGGATACTTTAGAGACATTGTTTTAGACATTCTTCTGTATCCATTGTTTTTTTAACCTGTAATTACAAGGATAACAATTAACAGTGGCTTAAACAAATAGTTTGCTTTTCTCACATAGCAGGGACTCAGGATGTAAGTGGCTACTCTTTGTTGTTTGAGCAGCTCAGTGTAAGAGGCAGCGTCTCTGCATTTTTCTTTACCTTTTCCTGATAGTCATTAGATGGTTATTGTTGCTCCAGGCCTCATGCCTATATTCATGCAGGATGTAGAGGGGCAGATGTACTGCTGGAGAAGTAAGCTTCTTTTATCATAAAGCAAAGTTTTCCAGATTACCCCAGCAAACTTCCACTTACAAATCACTGGTTAGAATTCAGGCATATGGCCATTCCTGGCTTCAAATATTCTGAGACATGTTTGGGAATGGATCTTAGATTAGCTATCCAACAATGCCTGATAACTCTTGCAACTAACTTTGTGTTTAATGACTAGACTTGACGCTGTGGCTCAGTGAAAACAGCTATACATTGAAGCTTTGTTATAAAGGAAAAGGAGGTGGACTTAAGATCAAATCGTCTGGGTTTAAATCTCAACTCTGTAGTTCCTCTGTTGGGATCTTAGGCAAGCCACTTACTTTTATAAGCTTCAGTTTCCTCATCTCTAAACCAAGATAAGAATTCCTTTTTTATAAGTGTGATAAGGATTAAATAAGTAAGATGTCTTAGAATATCAAGTACAGATTTAAATAGAAATTTACTAAATCGTTGTTATATTCATTCTTTCATTCATATATTCTGTTGGTCAATATAAACTTTATTTAGGAGAAGCAATTGAGGAGAGGTTACCACTGGTCAAGTTTGCTTCTATGAGGCCAAAGATACAGTAGTTGTTCACCTCAGGGTCTTATTTCTGAAGGGGTGTGTGTGTGTGTGTGTGTGTGTGGTTACTCTAGCCTCCAGATGGCAATGAGACAAGGACGGAGGGAGGAAGGAAATTAACTTTTTTTGAACACCTCTTAACCTGCCTCTCTTATTGTCATATCATTTTTTACCTGATAAGCAGACATTTTTCTTTTCTTTTACTTTAATCTAGGCTATTAAACTAAAAGCAGAATGGCGTGACCTCTCATATTTCTAAGTTGCCCATATTGTGCAGTTTTTCCATCTCCTTCACTCTTTTATTTCCCTGGGAACCCATCACAAGTCCCTGGAGGCTACACAGAAAGACAGTTTTGTTAAATACTGCTCAGGGTCGCACACCAAATCTTTCCTTCCTTTCAACCTCCAACTAATATTCCACAAATAGATTGGTACCCAATTATCTCTCTCTGAGAGTATATTTCTTTCCTATCTAGAACTCCTCTATCCAGTTCCATCCAGAGATAAAAAATAGCCATTACTCAATACTAATTTGGAGTCTGAACTTCAGGAACTTTTGTCCACTTCTTCAAGTATTGCCTCTTCTCTGAAGTTCATTGTGCCGTCTTTGCTGCCCTGCTGGTCTGTCCAGATGTAGCCAACATAGCATATCCACAGTTTGCTGTGGGTTTATTCCTGAGGCCTGTGATCTGGGAACCTTGCTGCATACGGGTTATATAACACTGTGTCATATGCAGTGATTTCTAAATATGAACATGTGACCATATGAACAAAAATATGTCTTCTGAATAAGAAAACATGATCTCTTTGTTCTTTGTTCTTCCCTCTATCCATATATCCATCCTTCCCTCCCTTCCTCCATCCTTGTTTGTCTCTGTCCTCTCCCTCCCCCTCTCCCCATCTCTCTCATATCTGGGTAATCTATGGAAGGGGGCACTCTGAGAAATGACTAGTAATCTGTGTGTAACACACGGATGTGTTACAGATTGAGAATTTATCTCTCCTGAAGAATGGTACATGGAATCTAACCAGTCATTGAATGGTTGCTAGAGATGCTCTGCTCAGTCTCTGTAAATAGATGAAAACAGGCATGAGGAAGATGAGTAGGGCTAAGTACTGATTCCAGACTTTCCTCTAGAGGGAGCTGATGGTCAGGCAAGAGAAAACCAACAGTGAGATTGGTCAAAAGCTAGTGAGGAGGGAGGAAGATGCAAGAGGGAGGAGATATGGGGATGTATGTATATGTATAGCTGATTCACTTTGTTATAAAGCAGAAACTAACACACCATTGTAAAGCAAGTATACTCCAATAAAGATGTTTAAAAAAAAAAAAAAGCTAGTGAGGAAGCTTTGAACGTGGGCAATATCACAATGCTGGGTGGGGCTGAGCAATTAATCCTAAGCCTGTGGACTTAAAAAACATTGGAAACTCTCAGTATAATATCAGAGCCATCTTAAGGCTATTTGCCCATGCTATAGTGCTAAAATCTTGATTTCATCCCTGGAGACTAATTGAAAGATTTTATGAACTTTGAGCCACCCACCCATTCTTCTATCCCCCTCCCATTAAATATTTGCTGAGCTTATATTATGTGCTTAATGCTGTGCCAGATATTGGGGACGCAGAATTAAATTGTCATCGTCCCTAACCTCAAGGAAATAAATGAAGAAAATAAATACAGAAGCAGATAGTTACAATTTAGTGCAAAAGTGCTAATTTGAAAATATGTGTGTGATATGATAGTAGGGAAGAAAGTATATGGGGGATTAGCATGAGGAATTGAAATGTGTATATGGTCAACCTACCTATAGCCATCTCAGAAAACTAGGGAACAGGCTGACAAGGCATGAAAGAGGACCATCATAAAATCCCTTGAGTCAGGGGCTCCCCGTCACCTACCATCTAAACTCTTTGCCTGGTACTCAAAGCTCAACATTTAATTGTTGGCTTGCAATACCCACTGGTGCTTCCCAGAACATGTCTTGTTATTTTACATATTCATTTCATTGTATATGTTGTTTCTCCCCATTGATATCTTCTCCTCTTTCACTCTACCCTCTTTTGTCCACCTGCTTTCAAGAACTCGCTACCCTAGGATTTTCGATTGACTTCATTTTCAGTAGGTATCAGCTCAGTTATCACTGATTCAGAGATGTCTTCCCTTTTAAAATCTAAAGTGGCAACGCCATCCACATTCACCATCACATCATTCTTTCTTATTTTCCTCATGGCACTTTTCTATATCTGAGTTTGTACTTCATTTATTTGTTTACCATCTATGTCCACCTTGATTAACAAGTAAACTTCCTGAGACAGAGGCTTTGACAATCTTATTCACTGCTGTATTTTCAGGGTTTAGAATCAAGCCTGGTAAATAATAAGTGCTTAATCAATATTTGTTGAATTGATGAAATAATTAATTAATAGACCATCATTTTCCATTGGAGTACATGCCTCTTGGGAGAAGGGGTCATCAGTTTTCATCTGTGTGTTCTATATACACTCTTTGGCACATCATAGATGCTCAGTAAATAATTATTGAGTCAGTGAAGGGGGACCAAGGAAGTTTTTGCAGATGACTCCAGGGCTGGAGCTAAGGTGTTAATATTGAAGTTCTTTTTGGAACATGAGCTATCTGCTCAGCTAGGACGGTTTCAGAGTGATTGCTTCTCCAATTGGAGCATGACTACTGACCTGAGACTGCCTCAGTTGACAAATTAAACTTGCTAGCCCTGAGCATAAGAATAGCCTTTGCAAACTCAAATGGCTGGGGAGGTTGGGGGGAGAGGACAACCATCATACAGCCCTTTGATTTCCCATAGTCTTGGTTTCTGCAGCAATTATGGAATTGTGGGAGTCTTGGGACCTATGTTAAACATGGCAAAATTCAAATGAGTAGTATCAAAAGGCCAGAATACTTGCCAAAAGTTGTTCACTTTGCTTGATGTCCTAAAAAGCAGAGTCAATATATAGTGTCCCCAATTTGCATGCACATTTCTTACTTTTAAAAAATAAATTTCTTGTAAAATATAAGACGTTTTAACCTTGCTGAGGAGTTTGCCTGTGGCTACATGGAAATTTTAAGATGCAATTGCTTGAGCAAAAAGTTACAATATTTAGTAAAAATATAAGTTCGAAAGATGAAGGATATTATTTATCTTATTCAGACCAGTCAAAGTCCAAACTGAGTGTTCATGCTGCTTGTAATAATACAGGAATATTCCTGCCTTCATGTATGTATGAATTACTCTGACCAAAGTTTAGAGGAAAACAAAAAGCGTCCTTGGACTTAGATTCCTTAAAAAATCTTCAGATACAAGGGTAAAACTGTTTGATAAAATTATTAACAATCAAAATGTGTCCTCAAAATAGGTTCGCCCAAAAACATTCTCCATATATGGATTTGATTTGTAACAGGAATCATATAATTTATATGCCAGGTGGTGTTGAAGAGCCTCTACTTAATTGTATTAGCATGAATAAAATGACTGAAGTCATTGGTGATGGAAAGAAGCGTGATTTAGTATTAGATTTTCTTTTTTTTTTTTTTTTTTTTGCCATATGTGGGCCCCTCACTGTTGCGGCCTCTCCCATTGCGGAGCACAGGCTCCGGACGAGCAGGCTCAACGGCCATGGCTCACGGGCCCAGCCGCTCCACGGCACGTGGGATCCGCCCAGACCGGGGCACGAACCCGTATCCCCTGCATCGGCAGGCGGACTCTCAACCACTGCGCCACCAGGGAAGCCCTAGTATTAGATTTTCTGGTGGAGGAAGCTTCACTGTTTGGCTTTCATTCCTCCATAGGCTCAGGCAGAGGGTGGGTGGTTAGGCAGTCACTTTCTCTCTGAAACATAGCCGGGGTCTGAATCCCTAACTTGAAAAGAAAGTAGTGAAAGTTCTTTCAAGTTAATCACACGTTATAATCTATCAGGACCTTGGAGATATTTTGAAATATTTTATAAATCTGAATGAATCAAATTATCTGGACCTTAATTTATTCAAAACATTGTCTTGAGTCATTTGGAAGGTGAGAATCCTGAATCCTTGCCCTCCATAGGCTTAAAATCTGTTGTTGCACATGGGATAATTTGCACATAAAATGTAAACTGTGCAATGAATGGGTCAGTCGTGAAATGACAGAGGAATTAAAAATAATGGCTGACATTTCTAGGTCTCATGCTGAGCAAAATTTAAGAATCGGTCAGTATATCTTAACTTTCCTTTAAACTTTTCACACATATTCCCAGTTGGAGTAGAAATATTGGAAGTAAGGAGCATAATTTCAACCTTTTGAATGATTTGAAATATCTAATGTTTCAATGTATATATTGTTTTAAGTTAAAATAACTGGGTTTTCCACAAGATAATTGTATACTATGAGGATAATTATATTAAAAGAAGTATCTTGGAAAGCACTTCCCCCACTCCCTGTACATTCCAGTGGCTTCTAGTACTTCTTCCATATCAACTCATGATGACACATCATGAGTGGTTATCTCCCCAACTTGCACATGAGCTGCACAGGGGCTTGTTTGTCTTGTTGTAACAGAGTATTTGATGGACTAGGTGGTAAATAAGTATTCAGTGCATTAAAGAGTAAATGAATAAACCCTCATATCCTTTATTGTGATACCCTTGGCTTATATTACTGGGTATCTCTAACCACATTGGCTTTGCTTTGGTTTTTTTGAACATACCAATCTCCTGCCTCAAGCTTCTACAAATATCTTCTGTTTTCTTAGAAAAGTCTCCTTGTTCTCCTTCTCTAGCCTGTCCTCTGTCACCATTACCTCCTCAGAGAGAACTTTTCTGACCACCATGTCTAAAAGCCACCCTTCTGCTACTATCTCAGGTCCTTTTTTTTCCATAATAGCATATATAATGTTATTATTTATTTTCTTCCCCCCCCCATATCTGCTTTATTGTAATCTTCATGATGTCAGGCAAATGTCTTTAATGTCCACTCCTGCAACTCCCATGCCTAGCACAGTGCTGGATACATAGAAGTCAATAAATATTGGTTAAAGGAATAAATAATGCTCAGTGTAGGACACATTCATTAGAAAAATTTACTATCAAACTGATTAGATAGATAGATAGATAGATTTATGCATAATTTCCTGTGAAAAAGATATAACTCCACTTTTTTTTTTCACTGATCTAGCAATTTGGTGTATTGAGACATCATGGTAGAAAGCCACTTGGATATAATGTATGGTTACAAGGAAACAGAAAGGAGAGCATGTTCTTTAAGACAGAATATTCCATTTGGGAAGGTGAAGTATGTAACAGGAAAGCACCTAGGTTGATAACTTCTCATGGCTTACTGTTTTAGATTTTTTCATCATCTGAATTCTTCACCTCTTTCACTCTCTCTGTCTCTGTGTCTCTCTGTCTCTCTCTATTTCTCTCTGTCTCTCTCCCCTTCCCTCCCTCCCTCACACTATTTCCCTCTCTCTCTTCTCTCTCCTTCACCCTCTCTCAACTGTTTCTTGCTATGAGAATGCTGAAATTCTATATCACACTCATCTGTTTGAATATTCTACTTTGCTGGACATTGTTTTTCCTACTTAGGCAAGATTTTTATATTTAAAAATTGTGCCCCACTTAATTCTCTGGCTTCACCCACACTAAAGAAACAGGAGAAAGTGCACCTGCCCACAGAAGTGGACTGGCTTGGGGAATGCTTTATTTCCAATGACCATCTCAGGGATATCATTCTCTCACAATAAGGATGTTGATTCTAAGGATGATTGTAGCAACAATAAAATGTAGATGATCACATAACCCACATTTCCCCAAATGACATCAGCCTGAGACCACCAGGCTCACAATAATACCAAGAAACGTTCTTACTCATTGCCCTTCATCAGTATCATTGGAACCTCAGCCGATGCCTCTTCATGACCATCCTCAGGGTATCACTGGAAAGTCTCACTTGCTCTTGACTGGCCATGACAGTCCCCTGCTTCAATGTTACAGAGTAGTAATAGTTTGCCCTGACAATGTAAGCAATTCCCACTTGTCATCACCTGGCTTGATATCAGGAGTCAAGCAGTGTCAACTCTTTCTGGAATTAGCAAGTCAACCATTTCTTCTCCTCCAGAATCCCCTGTTCCTGTGCTATGGCGGAGAATGCCCCACGCACTCTAACATGTTGCAGAAGTGTATCCATAAATTGTGCTCTCAGTTCCTTAAAATGACTAGTGAAAATTTTAATCTTCTAGATTCCCTAGGATCCTGGTGAAAAGTTCCTTTAGGAATAGTCTAGAATAGATCTTCACCACTCAAAAGGTAGTTCGTGGAGCAGTGGTATAGGCATCATCTGAGAGCTTGCTAGAAATGCAGATTCTCGGGCTCTGCCTCAGTCCTGCCAAATCAGAATATGTATTTTAATGTGATTCTCAGGTGATATGTAGCACATTGAAGTCTGAGAAGCATTGCTAGATGATTAGAGCAATTTTTCCTACTTTCTCCTTGGTGAAAGCCACCAAACTAGCTTTTTCATCACCAGCCACCCTCTCTTGCCTCAGTGGTTATGAATGATTGAGTTTCTTAGTGTCTTAAAGGTCTTAGTTCTCTGGACAGCCTTAAGCTCCTTGTGATGCCTGCCTCATAGGCTTCCCGGATATACACAGACTTGCCTGAACATGCAATAGATCTTTTATGAGGCCTTGCATTGGAGTTTCAGTCACACAAATTATACCTTAAAAGAGAAATCATAATAACACCAATTATAATACATGCCTTAAATTTCCATTGTACTTTTCTCTTTTTGAAGCATTTGAATTTGCTAGATTCATCGTGTTTCCTAAACAACTGAGTGAAGGGGCTAGAACTTGTATTATTATACCTATTTTGCTGATGAAGAACTGATGTTACCAAGTCCAAGATTGTACTGCTCTCCACATGACAGGCCAATAAATCGAGAGATGAGTTGTTGGGGCAAGAAATATCAAATTTAGGTGATGGGGCAAGAAATAGCAGATCGAGATGGTGGACTGGTGTCCCAAAGAACCATCTTACCCAAGTTAAAATTTAGGCTTCTTTTATACTAAAAGGGGAGGAGGAGTGGCTGATCTTTGCAAACTTCTTGGTGCATGAATCCTTTGTTCTTGCAGCTGTGTAGGTAGGTCTGGTCAAAACGTTCCTGTAAACCTCCAACAAGACAATTGTTGTTTTTTGTTCTGCAACTTTTATCGCTGTATGGATAGAAAAGTGTTATACACTTAAAGGTCAGAGCCTTGAGAATGGGCTATCATGTATATTTCAGGCTATAGGCAACATTCTTTTACAAAGGTGCAGAGCCAGCATGACTAAGCACAGGTAACAGAGCACAAGGGTTAGAGCTAAAAGAACAGATCCAGTATGGAGTCAGGTTTATTCTTCTCTGTCACACTGAGGCTCATAGTGATAAATCTAGTTCCCAGAGAGCATACTTGGCACATCTTTTGACTTCAGTTCTTCTTTCACTGCACAAACCGAATCAAGTAAAAATGAACATAGGGCAAGTGAGAATGCAATTACGACAAAACGTGGCTGCTGTTTTGAAGATTTAAGTCATCAGGAGAGGTTTAATATTAGCTTTATGGTCCCAAGAACACGTCTTCATGACTGGAGAGCTTTTAATGCTAAAATCTTTTATTAAACAGAAAAAATTAACTGAGAAAAATATTTCAGAAGAGATATGCTCCTGGAAAACAGCTGAAAGCAATATCACCAACATTTTGACAGTCTTACTTAAGTTAAAGCAGTCGCTATGTTACTTTTATTATCTTTGAAAATGTTAAAGGAATGCCAACTTTGTGTTTGCATCTATTCAGTTTTTGAACTCAAATGAATTTTATTTCAAATGGGATTGGTTTGGAATGGAATGCTTTATGCCAGCTTTAAAATAAATCCTCAGGTGTAGTCCTAAGACTGCTGTACTCTTTAGTGATGAGGCAAAATGTTGGTTGGAAAGCAAGGCACTCTTTTAAATTCCTACCCAAAGTAAGCATAAGATGAATTGTTTTTATTTTTAAAATTTTACCTTGCTTTCTCAAGGGGAGATTGATTTGGCACCTTTGGAAAGGACTAAACATACTTTCTTAGGTTTTCTTCAGAACACTTTGTTTCCTTTTTGTGTCAAATGTAATAAACCTCCTCCCGTCTATGGGAAGGGGTGCTTGACTGCTCGGCAGCACCCAGAGATTTTCTTGGCTGTGAAAAACTAGGAGCCAAAAGACAAGTTGGGTACTGGCTCAGCTGGGAGATATTTCTTACTGAGCTTTCTCTGCTCTGGATACACTGATGCAAGCACATACGGTTATTCCATTCCAGGCCAGATCTCACTGCCTGCATTACCAGCAAACCCAAGCTCTCTTATGTTTCTGGTTGCCTCAGTCCTATTTGGGTCCTTTCTCTGGACTCTCCCAGTAGCCTATTGTGGTCCTTAGACTCTCCAGAACTAATGAAGCTTTTTCTTTTCATTTAGTATTTTTTAACACTCATTTCTTTTCCTTTTCCGTCTCTCCTCCTTTCTTCTGCTCTTCTTTTTCTTCCTCCTCCTTTTCCCTTCCTCTTTTTGACAATCCTCTACTTCTTTCAGTTTCTCTCTGGTTAATTTTTCATTTTAGATTAATACCAGTCTTTTCTAGTGAAATCATAGAAGTCTTCAGGATATTAGTTGACAATCTAAAACAATCACTGTAGAAATTTATCTGTTTTACTAGAGAGTAGCATAGTTATTTTAATGACATCCCAAGCTTGGATACTGTGTGTCTGAAACTGTATATTACCTGAACCAGCCCACTTCTGGACCAGGTGCTTAGCACCTAATAACACAGAAGCCACTTGCCCCAGCTCTGTTCATGACAAGAATCTTGTACATTCTCATCTTTTTGGTACACCTGCTCCATATTTTTTAGCTGCAATTGTCCAATTACTTAAGTTTATAACTTCTCTCCCTATTTTTGACTTTAACCTCACCATGTTGGGTCTGTTAATAGACTTAAGTTTCTGTGATTTGGGGTAATTTGTGATTTTTCTCTCTGTATGTAACATAATTAAGTGCTGACCCTTGTGACCCAACCGTGGAACTGCTTGATGGGGTTGGTTTTCCATCTCTCCTACCCCAGCCTTCAGAAGTGCTTAATTGACAGAGCCAAGCCTTAAACCCCCTTTTCACAATTAAATAGAGCCAGTAATCAATGTTCATTAAATCCTTGCCTAACTGATACAATGAAGGGCAGGGTTACCCCAGATATAATGAATCTGATTTTCTTACAAATTCTTTATCTCTGTCTCACTGTTAAATATTTGTTTAAATTTATTGAAACTTACATAAGTGAAGAAGGCAACAAAGATGTAGATTACTTTCTCCAATAGGTGTATTCCTGAAATCAGGTATAAGTAGAAGGCCTGTACATGCATTCTTATTAAAATATCTTAGGGGGTATTTGAAGAAAGCTCATGATAAACCTTTACACAGTAAAAAAAAAAAAGAAAAGAAAAGTCCTTGTGTTCTGTATCAGTCAGCACAGGCAGGTTTATGCTACAGTAACAAATAACTCCCCAGTCATAACAAGCATATTTATTCCTCATACTATTTTTCCAAAGTGGGTTGGTCAGGAAGCTCTGGAAAGCTGATGGAAGCTCCATCTTCACACATGCTTCTAGGATCACTCCAGCGTGGGGGGCGGTGGGGGGAGAGAACTCAGAAGCATCTCACGCCAGCATTTAAGTGTTCTGACTTGGAAATGTTGGACCAATGTGCGGACCTACTCTCATTGTCCTACCCAACAAAAAAGGGCTAAGATAGTCTTCTGTATGGGTAGAAGGAAAGGAGAATGGGCAGCAATAATGACTATCACAGTCTGCCCTTTTGGTTAGCATAATTTTGCTCCTCTCTCCTTCTTCCACAGGTAAAATACACTCT
>NW_006782029.1:111641-115620 GCF_000442215.2 Lipotes vexillifer | reverse complement strand
CTTTCCCTCTGGTCCCTAAGAGAGACAACCCAAATTCCATCCAGTCATAACATCAAGCACCAAGTCTAGAATCTCTGGTAATCTTATATCAAGAATGAAGCAAGACATTGGCACCGGGTCCAGATATGGCTCCTGATGATCCAGAGACATGTAAGTTAAAAAGGCAAGTCCTCGGGCTTCCCTGGTGGCGCAGTGGTTGAGAGTCCGCCTGCAAATGCGGGGGATGCGGGTTCGTGCCCCGGTCCGGGAGGATCCCGCATGCCGCGGAGCGGCTGGGCCCGTGAGCCGTGGCCGCTGGGCCTGCGCGTCCGGAGCCTGTGCTCTGCAACGGGAGAGGCCACAACAGTGAGAGGCCCACTTACCGCAAAAAAAAAAAAAAAGGCAAGTCCTCAACCTCCTTAGTCACCAACCTCCCGACACCCAATAGACGGTGGTAAAATGGCACCTAGATAATTTCAATAAACACTCTTATTTGGAAAGTGTACAATTGGGAGGCATACACAACACTGGTTTATTGCAAGTCAGAATCCTCACCTGGTGGATGTTATCAAGCCCTCATCTCCTGGAGCAAAAAGGGCTCCTTGGCTCATTACTTACATGGTCTTTGATCTCTGGGAGAGTCTCCCTTTCTATGATCTTTCTTGGCCACATTTGAAGTGGGTGTCAGGGAATACACCTCCCTTGGGGGTTAGGCACACTTTTTACCTTACATCTGATCCGATAATGATTGAAGCCTCAGTATTATTGTAAGCCATGAACTATCACATTTTCTTTTAGTTCAGGATGATTCTTTTGGCAATATAATTCACTCAGAAACTTCACTGGATTTCTATCTCTTTGATTTCAGTCAGCTTCATGTACCAAAAATGCATGACAGTTCCCTTCTAGATAATTACTCATATTTGTTGAGTGTCTTTGCTTCCTCACTCCCGTGCCTCCCTCTATTTCTTTCTTGCTCTTACTCTCTTGATTTTAATATGGGTATCTTGTGTCTATCAGATGTCCAGAACCACACTTTTCATCTGTTTTCCCTAAACAATTTTGTGATTTTAAAGCATTTTCTTACCATGTGTATAATAATGTTCCCCGAAAGATGTCCACATCCTAATCCCTAGACTTGCAAATATGCTATATTATGTTGTAAAGGGGAATTAACGTTACAGATGGATTAAGTTTGTGAATCAGCTGACCTTAAAACAGGGAGGGAATCCTAAATTATCCAGGTGGGCCCAAGGTAATCACAAGAGTCCTTAAAAGCAGAAGTGAGAAGCAGAAGTAGTCAGTGTCAGAGTTAGAGTGATGCAATATTAGAAAGATTGGGCCATTCCTGGCTTTGGGAATGGAAGGAGGCCACAAGCCAAGAAATGTGGGTAGCCTTTAGAAGCTGGAGAAGGCAAGAAAATGGATTACCCCCTAGAGCCTCCAGAAACACCTGGATTTTAGCCCAGAAAGACCCATTTAAGACTATCAGAACTATAAGAGTAAATATACATTATTTAAAGCCAGCAAGTTTGTAGTAATTTGTTACAGAAGCAACAGGAAACCAAAACACATCTTGAATCTGTTCAGAGCTTTCAACACTAGCTTTTAACACTGTTGCCATAACCTTAATTTACTGTTAGCTGCAAGGCTGAGTTTTAATCAGTCTTTGTTGCTCAAAAACCATTTCTCAATTACATATTTTACTGTTTAAGTATGAAAAGTCTCATTTCTTCTAACACTACAAGCCCCTGAATTTGAGAATTTTCTATTTCCTTTTTATTATGACTTGTAAACCAATTAGTTCTTTCTTCAGCTTGTCTACACTATAATACTTTGTCATATAGAGCCAATAGCAGCCAAAACATGTTACTAACACTTTGTTTTCCAACTTGCTCCCCTAGTTCTCCATGATTATTAGATGTATAGTATGCCTTCAGAGTTATAGCACATGACATTTTACCAAATATTCTGCTCCTCCATAACATGGGTCACCATTCTTCCAGTGCCATGGACAGTATTCTCACCACAGTTTCTTTATCAATGCTACATTTTTGTTATGGTAGGAGCCGACTTCTCTGTACTAATTTCCATTGGTTAGGATCTGTATCCAATCTACACAAAATGGGAGAGATTAGACTGTGTAACAAATAATCCTAAAATCTTAAGCGACTTAAAAAAGAAAGGTTCATTTCTCATTCACACTATGTCTATCCTGGGGGATCTTCTCTGCTTCATTTTAACTCCAGAATCTAAGCTGGTAGAGTAACCACACTCTGAAACATTGCCAGTCTCGAAGGCAGAGGGAGAGAATGCATGACTAATCACATACTGGCCCCTGTGCTTTCACTGACTGGCGACACACACACACATTCAGTTACATTTCCTTGGCCAAAGCAAATAGCACAGCTGCATCAAACTCCAAGGAAGCAGAGAAGTACATTCTTTCGATATGCCTGTAAAGAGAGCAGGAAATATTTGATGAGCAGCACTAATGACTACCACACCCTTTACTCATTTTTGTAGATTGAGGTTTATTATAGTAGGCTACAGTGTATTCAGAAATGGGAACCATACTCTGGGAAAATACAACTCTGCAGAAATATTTTTGCATATTTGCAACGGAGTTCTAAATGAAAGACACTTGTTGTCATAACCAGATGCTTCTTCTGACTTCATATTTTAAAAACTTACTAGTCTGCAAATACATTTTAGAATATAAGAAATATTTTTTTAAAAAACTGACATAATACCCCAACTCAACACCTAGGTATATATCCAGAAAGAAATCCAAAATGCCAATGATGTAAAAATGTGGAATTCAATGTTATTTATAATGAAAAATTTGCAACATCCCACGCAGTTTTAAATAGGGTAAAGTACAGTACATTCATGCACTGTAATATTGTGTGGCAATTATATAAATATTAAATAACAGAAATTGCTCTCAACCTGACATTAATTTAAGAAGTAGATTATAATAATGCATATACAGTTTGAACTTCAACTTCTATGAATATATGCAGAGAAAATGACTGAAAGAAAAATATAAATACTAATCATGGCTCTATGTGAGTGATTAGAACTGGTTATAATTGTTTTTTCCCATGTTCATTTTCCAAATTTTCTACAGTAACAATATTTACTTTTATGTCCAAAACAGTAAACATAATAAAGGAGAATAAAAATATATTCCTTTCTAAAAAGGATTCATGATGCCTGTCACTAAAACTGTTAAAATGGAAATTGAAAGTTAAAACCATGTTTGGTGGGCAAAATTCTAATGATGTGCCCTCCAAGATTCCCATCACCTGGTATTTAATTAAACACTAATTAAGTATGCTGTGAGGGGACTGAGCCTGGAGTTAAAGTTTCTAATAAGGTGACCTTTAAATAGGGAGATGATCCTGGGTTGTCCAGGTGGGCCCAATGTGATCATGTGAGCCCTTAAAACCAGAGGAGGAGGGTAGAAGGATCAGTTAGAGAGAAGCGGTAGAAGGGGAGGTCAGAGAAGCTGTTGATGGCTTTGAAGATGGAGGAAGGCGACCGCAAGTCAAGGAATGCAGGTAAGTTCTAGAAGTTGAGAACAGCCCCTGGCTGACAGTTAGCAAAAAAAAAAAACCTGGGACCTCAGTTCTACTATTGCATGGAACTGAATTCTGCCAACAACCTGAATGAGTTTGGAAGTAGCTTATTCCCCAGAGTCTCTAATGAGGAACATAACCCTGCATTTACCTTGATTTTAGCCCATTGAGACTGTGTCATACTTCTGATACATGGAGACTGTGACAGACTTCTGATATATGGAAACTGAGATAAATTTATGTTGTTTTAAGCTTCTAAATAGGTTGTAAGCTGTTATAGCAGTAATAGAAAACTAATACACCATGAAATGGAGGTATACCAAAATAGGCTGATTCAAAGGGCTAATACAGTTACTGTGAATGAGGATTAAATGTGGCTTTGAACTTCTTTGGTAGTCAAAGCAGAAAGGGAAAGA
>NW_006782029.1:77175-111329 GCF_000442215.2 Lipotes vexillifer | reverse complement strand
AAAGAGTGGATGATAATTTTACTTATGAGAGCTCAAAACATCTATGTGACAGTTGCTTTAATGGGGACCTGTGTGCAATAACCTCCTCGTAGACCTGTTTGCCCTAAGTTATAGGCCATCCCAAGTCCAATCTTTGTATTTATTGCATAGAATGATCATTCAACAATCAAACTGAATTGTCACTTTCCTGCTTAATACCCTTCAGTAGCTCCCCCTCACTTACAGGGTGAGTTTCAAGCTCCTCAACATGGCACAAAAGTTCCTTCAATTCTGACTCTTGTTTCTACTTCCAGATTCACCTGCCATTAAACAAAAGCACCTATAATCCACCTATATACTTGCAGGCCTCTCAACTCAACACCCTCTTTACAGTCTTAGCATTTACACATGTTGTATCCTGGGCCTCAGATGGCTTTTCCTTCTTTTCCTCCTGAGGAATGGTTCATATACCATGGTGCAGCTAAAATGTGTTCTCTTTGGTGAAGCCTCACTTCCTTATGGCCCCCCTCACCCATCCCCTGTAGGAAGAGTAAGTCATTTCTCTCTGTCCTCCTGTGGTGCCCTGTTCCTTGTTCAGTTGCAGTAGGTAGCTGTTGTGACAAAATCACTGGCTTACATATCAGTCACCCCTAGATGGTAGCTCTGATATCAAACACCAAATAAGAATTAGGAATCAAAAGCTTTACAAAAAGCTTTACAAAACAAAAACACTCCTTACAAAATGCCTTTTGGAGTGAAGTTAATATTTTTAGTTAGGGAATTCTCAGCTGAAAAAACAAATGAATATCTGAGCATGGAAAAGATGAATTTGGTTAAGCTGATTTTAAAACTACAAAGCATAATTTAGATGCATTTCTAAGTTGTTACATAATTCTTGTGTCAGATACACCTGATGTGGGGAAAAGCTCAAATCATCCTCTAGGGTGACCTCAGGTTACCAGCTTGAGGCTCAGTCAGAAATACAAAGAAACCATGGAATGAGGAGGCAGGAGGAGCTGTAATTGAGAGCACAGGTGCTGGCAGCTTTCTCTGTTGACTTGTTATAGCCCAGTTACCTGGGCCGGTGACTTAATATCTGCAAATCTCACGTTTCTTCATTTGAAAAAGAAGCAAATCTGGCTGTTGAGAGAATTGAATTATATAATCCATGTAGAATGCTCTACACAGTTCTTGACACTTAGAAAGTACTCAGTCAATCTCTGATAACATTAACATTCTAATCACACTGGGCATAATTCATTAGGAAACATAAGATGGCCCTACTTTCTAGTTACTGAAAATAGACAATGTAAAACTAGCCCAGGGGCTTTGGGACCCAGTATTCACTATGTAATGACGTCTCACCTTGGCCAAGTCATGTTACCTCTGTAATCAATCTTTAGTTTCTTTCCCTTTAAAATGGGGCTGTCATGTGCGTTGCCTACCCTCTAGAGCATGTGAAAGTACTTTGGAACCAGTAAAGCAGAGTGTCAGTGGACTCTACCACTACTAATATGCCACCACTATTACTATTGTTAATATCCCCCCCCCCTTTTTTTAAATTACTGGCACTATTTCCCATCCTGTGAAGTGGAATCACACAGTGATCTCAAGAAACATTCACTCAGTATCTCCATAGTGTGTGATCTAGTACAACAGGTATCAGGCTTTAGGAAGGATATAAAATAGCAGATCAAGCTTTCTGCTTTATTCTAAGTAATATCAATGACTGATTTGAGAAGGAAGAGTTTGGACTTGGGATGACCAGTCTGGGGGATTTTGCAATAGCACAGGTCAGGAGTAATGAGGGTCTGCTGTAGGATGGGAACAAAGGAAAAGGAGATGAGGTGTTGAGCCCCTTGTGTCATAGTCTAAGCATGGGCTTTGGCTGGGTTTGCTTACATAGATACCCATCCTTGCTGCTGGAACTCAGTGTATCCCCACCCAGTGACTTCCTGTCACCTCTAGATCCTGGGACAGAGATGATAGTGATGATTGTCATAATGATACTAGCTAATATTTATGGAGTGCCTACATGTGCCAAGCATAAGTATTAGTTTACTTCTCAGAGCAATCTGACAAAATTGGTGCTGTCATTACCTCTATATTTCAGATAAATAGAGGCAGAGAAATGTAAAATAGTTTTCCCAAGAATACACTTTATAATAAGTAGTACATACTAGATTAAAACCCCAGGCAGTCTGGCTCCAGAGTCTATACTCTTAACCACTGTTCCATGGTGATCTTAATGATAGTGGTATTAAGAACAAATATTATGGGCTTCCTCTGCTATACCCTGTGCTGAAGGCCATACATGAACTCGCCTCTTGATTGATCAAGTAATGGCAGCTCAGTCATATGCGCTCTTTCAGCAAGACCTCCAATCTTAAAGCATTGAACTAGGTCAGTGCTCCTGACTGCAGCTACAATTCCTTAGAGTGTTTGATCCACATCCAGGACATGGAGCATTCAGGGATGGAAATGGGTCTTGCAGAAAAGAATTTCTATTCTCTGAATTTCTTCCTGCTGCCAGAAGCCCTCTAGATCTCATTCATTTACTGCATCCAAAAGGAAGCCTGCCAATGCCTTGATCCAGTATAGTGACATCCTTAAATCAAGGGGCATACCCTATGTCTATGCAGAGAGGCTTCCAGGCTACCAGTTTACTAACATGAGAACCTTGAGCACATTATTCAACTTAACCATTATTACTCAGTAGTAGAAACAATGCCTATGAAAGGACATTAATTTTAATATTCCATTTTAATTCCCTTAATTATACATTACACAGTTTTTTGTCCCTGAATTTTGGCTACCTCATTCTTGGGCAGGTTAATTTCTGTGAACCCTAGTTTCCTCATGTATAAAATTAGGATAATAGTTGGTGTTGGGCTTAAATGAGATAGTCCATGGAATACAGAACTTAGCAGTGTTTGACTCATTTAGTAAGTATCTAATAAATGTTAGCTGTTAAATCGTCTTCTTTTTCAACAACCCCATCCAATGTAAAGGCATCTAGAGCATTCTGGCATAACTAAAATTAGTAAGTATGAAGGTTTTCCCAAAGGGCTGCCTTATATAAAAAGTAGAAAGATGGGATTCTTGTTCCCATCTGATTTCATGCACTTTAGGGTTAAGAATAATGTAGGAATACAGGCTGGTAGGAAGTGAACTAGCCTTCTGAAACAAAACCTAAAATGCTAGAGAAAAATGTTGCATATTTCCATCCAAGGGGCCTGAGGGGGAGCTATAATTAGAGATATTAAGTCATTTCAACTTTTCCCGTCTCCATAATTAACACTTTCATTTTACTTTTAGAGGAGAAAGGAGGTTGAATCTCAGATGGCTAGGAAAGGGTGGAGAGAGGGTTATAAAAGACTGAACAGACCTTCAGCGACATAGTCTGTATTAGAATGTCAGTGTAAACAAAAATTCCAGGGCAAGGGAACAAAATTAAACTCAAAGAATTTAAAATGCAGAATTTAGGAACAATATCTCACGGACATCAACATGCAAATGACTAAAGAGTGGAATTTGGAGTTAAGGGTTAGTACCTTTGAACATTGGCTCTCAAAGTGCGTGAAAATGCTTGCTTTCTTTTTTTGTTTAAGCAAGATGGGGCAGAGGGTAAGCCACAATACCTAGCATTGCATCACTCTTTGGAGCCAAGCTGCCCCTGAGAGGGTTCCCCTGATTGTCAGGACTGAGGAGAAGTCCAGGTGATGGTGGAGGCTGATCCTGCCGAGTCCCTTTAAACCCTCACATTTCCACTGAGAAGGTGGCAACCAGAGCCCATTGCAAATACAGGTGTCACCTCAACTTTTTCATGTCCTCTTGTCTAATCTACTAATTCTAACCTGTTTTGCACTCAGTTCCTGAACAATTTCCATTCTTCTTAGGTTTCAGATACATTATTCTGATATGTACTTAGGACTTTTCTCTGCCTTTGGACCTATAACTACTTTTGCTACAAACAAGCACCTCAGTTTGTACATGACCTTGTCTACCCTGGTCACCACAGGACTTGGTGACTTGGTGTAAATAACTGATTAATACACCTAAAGGGAGAAAAGGGAACCCTCTTGCACTGTTGGTGGAAAAGTAAATTGATACAGCCACTATGGAGAACAGTATGGAGGTTCCTTCAAAAACTAAAAATAGAACTACCATATTACCCAGCAATCCCACTACTGGGCATATACCCTGAGAAAACCATAATTCAAAAAGACACATGCACCCCAATGTTCATTGCAGCTCTATGTATAATAGCCAGGTCATGGAAGCAACCTAAGTGTCCATCGACAGATGAATGGATAAAGAAGATGTGGCACATATATACAATGCAATATTACTCAGCCATAAAAAGAAATGAAATTGAATTATTTGTAGTGAGGTGGATGGACCTAGAGTCTGTCATACAGAGTGAAGTAAGTCAGAAAGAGAAAAACAAATACCATATGCTAACATGTACATATGGAATCTAAAAAAAAAAAAAAAATTCTGAAGAACCTATGGGCAAGACAGGAATAAAGATGCAGGAGTAGAGAATGGACTTGAGGACACAGGGAGGGGGAAGGGTAAGCTGGGACGAAGTGAGAGAGTAGCACTGACATATATACACTACGAAATGTAAAATAGATAGCTAGTGGGAAGCAGCCGCATAGCACAGGGAGATCAGCCTCAGTACTTTGTGACCACCTAGAGGGGTGGGATAGGGAGGGTGGGAGGGAGACGCAAGAGGGAGGAGATATGGGAATATCTGTATACGTATAGCTGATTCACTTTGCTTTACAGCAGAAACTAACAAACCATTGTAAAGTAATTATACTCCAATAAAGATGTTAAAATAAATAAATAACAAAAATACACCTAAGGGGTTTGTTTTGGCCGTACAAGGTTGAGGACAGGTTAAAAAAAATTATAAATCTGTCTCAGCCAAAAAGTGCTTGGTGGCTGGTAGGAAGAGCATCAAGAAATTTATGCCATCACATGGCTTTTCTTTACTCATCTGCTCCAAATGAATCACCCCTCTGTCATCCAGGTACAATTGCTCCAGCTTGTCTCAGTCTATACGGTTGGCCATCTGCATATTTGAATTACCCTAATAATAAAATTCAAATGAACAAGTCCAATAAAGTAAAGAATTTCTAAACTGGGCTAGGTATTTTGAAAAATAAATACAAATGATTTCACTTTTTTAATTCAGAATATGCTCAGCCTAGAATGATATTTAGCTTCCCAGAAGGAACAGAGTTTGATTAAAGAAAAATATGCTTTTATGAATCCAAAAGGAACACAAGTTAAATTTGGTAAATGCAGACATTCTTATGAAAGAGGAACAAAAAACAGAAATCAAATGAGAAAATAGCCCCAGATATTAACATATGAAGGAATAAAAAAGAAGCTTCTCTGCTTCCAACTTAAAGTTTGAGTTAAGAGCAAATAAAAAATCCTTAGCTCATTTATGTGACTTGATTACCTTTTCAAAATGTAAAACAAAGAAAATCGTTGAGAGTAGAGAAGATACTGAGAAATGGAAAATGTTTCCATGCAGCATTTTCTATTTTAAAGGGAATCTTACTCGAAGAGAAGTACATAAGCAGAGATCAGTAGCTCTGATATTTACCTTTCCTTGTGGAACAGATTACAGCAACCTACAATATCCGATTAGTTGTCTACACAGCACCCCTACAGTTACCACTGCTGAGACAGCTGTACATAACCCCATGCAGGAGTGACTTTGTAAGGGAAGAAGAGGCAAAATCTTCATACACTCTGAGATATCCAAGGCCCTATTCTCCTGAAAACAGGATGTGAAGATTATTACACAGTAGCAGAAGTGTCCCTTGATTTCACTCCAACATAAGAAATGTAGAAATTGAGCTAAAAGATAGATTGCTTAATAAAACAATTGATAAACACAAACCAATGGGGATATATACAAAGGAGAATGGACTATGACAACCCTAGAAGGTTGTTTAATATAATGTCAAAAGCTACCAATATAAAAAACTCCAATTTACTCCTGTCTCCAGATGCTGGAAAAGCTTTTGACAGTTAATTGGAAGCTTTTATTTTTGACATTGAAAAGCATGGGCTTGCCACAAGAATTCATTTCATGGGCAGAAACATTATCTGATCATCCAAAGGCCAAAATTAAGGCTAATGTATATAATTGGAGACCCTTTCTTTTTTTCTTTCTTTTCTTTTCTTTTGATAAGGAAGCAACCATAGGTCATCCACATTTTCCTCTATTATATGGTTCATCAATAGAAGCTCTGGCAGGCAAGATGAAGGAATAAAATGGGGTACTTAAGGCCCACAATTTTATTGTGAGTAGATAATGTGGCTCAATTCTGGGTTGCCTGTAGACTTGTGAAATCCACTTCTTGCGAGTCAAGTGGGAGGCCAAATCCCCTCTCCTAGTGGAGGGGCCTATTTGGTTTAGCTCAAGAGGTATTTTCCTCTTAGGAACAAGTTCTTTATTGCTAAATAAAGTTGTGTGTTACAGATGGTGACTTCTTTGTCCTTGGAAGCAGTAACATATCCTAATTTCAGCCTATTTCTTTTGTTCTTGACCAATTTTTTCCCAGAATAATCTCTATGGAACAGAAGAGTAATATTATCTTCCAGTAATAGATTCTGTTATTTATTCTAATTTTCTTTTTTTGTAATCAAATGTATAAGGACCTCAGATTATATAAACAAAAAAATACATATGTTCAACAAATCATAAAGGAAGTATAGTAGAAAATTGCTTTATAACTAGTTGCACCTAAGAAAATACATGTAGTGGGAGATGTGGTTTATTGTGCAGTCTTATCCTTTTTTTAAACAGCTTTACTGAGCTACAATTTATATACCATGCAATTTTCTCCTTTAACATGTACAATCCAGTGGGTTTTGGTATATTCAGAGTTGTGAAACCATCACTGCAATCGTCTTTAGACTATTTTATCTCAAGGAGAAATCCCAGTACTCCCTATTTCCAACTCTGAAAACCTTAGACAATCGTTAATTCACTTTCCGTTTCTGTAGATTTGCCTGTTCTGGACACTTCATGTAAATGGAATCATACACCATGTGACTTTTCATGTCTGGCTTCTTTCACTTGCATAATGTTTTCCAGATTCTTCCATGTTTTGACATAAATCAATACTTCATTCTGTTTTATGGATGAATGACACTTCATTGCATGGATATACCACATTCTGTTTATCCATTCATCTGTTAATGGACATTTGGGATGTTTCTATCTTTTGGTTATTATGAACATTCACGTACAAGTTTTTATGTGAACACGTCTCCGTTTCTCTTGGCTTTGTACCTAAGAGTGGAACCCCTAGGTCATACAGTAACTGCATTTAAACTTTTTAGGAACTGCCAGACTGTTTTCCAGTGAGGGCTGAAATTGTTTGGATCCTCACAAATACCAGTTATTATCTGTCATTTTGATTATAGTCATCCTAGTGGATGAGAAGTAGTATCTCATTGTGGTTTTTATTTGTATTAATATGGTGACTAATGAAGTTAACCATATTTTCACTTGCTTATTGGTCATGTGTATATCTTTTTGAGAAATGCCTATTCTGACCTTTGCTCATTTTAAACTTTGTCTCCTTACTATTAAGAGTTCTTTATATATTCCAAATACAAGTCCCTTATCATATACATGATTTGCAAATATTTTTCCATTCTGTGGGTAGTAGGTTGTCTTTTCACTTTCTTCATAGCATTCTCTGACCCACAAAGTTTTTAATTTTGATTAAGTGCAATTTACCTATGTGCATTTAGTGGCATGTCTAAGAAACAATTACCTAATCCAAAGTCATAAAAATTGACACCCAAGTCTGTGTCTCTCCTACCCATTTCAATGTGGTCCTTTTATCTTTTGTGGAGAGCAGTTCATCTAGTTTTCAGATCTTTTTCAGAGGAAAATTATCCATGCGTAGCTGTAGATTTGGTGTGTCCGTGGGAGGAGGCAAGTTCAGGATCTTCCTGTGCTGCCATCTTCCCTTTCTTATTCCCAGCTTTGTTTTTTTTCTTCAAGATTGTTTTGGATGATTCATCCATGTGAATTTTAGGTTCAATTTACAAATTTCTGCAAAGGATTCAGCTGGGATTGGGATAGGGATTGTGTTAACTCTACAGATCAAAAGATCTGAGGAATGAGTCATCTTAAAAATATTAAGTCTTCTGCTCCATGAAACTGGGATGTCTTTAATCTCTATACAGAGAAAATTTTTCTGTAATTAAACTCTTTAATTTCAGAGTTGTTTAATTTCTTTCAACAACTTTTGGTTTTCAGAATATAAGTCTGCACTTGTTTTGTTAAATTTATTCCTGAGTACTTTATTATTTTTGATCCTATTGTAAATGGAATAGTCTTCCCAATTTCATTTTCAGATTTTTATTGCAAGTATCTAGAAATATAACTGATTTTTGTATATTGACTTTTTAAAAAATTTGCTGAATGCATTAGTTCTGAAAGATTTTTAGTGACATAGAGACTTAGAATTTCTATATACCAAATCATATTATCTGCAAATGATAACTTTGCTACTTCCTTTCCAATCTGAATGGTTTTTTTTTTCTTTTCATTTCCTTGCCTAATATTCTTAACTAAAATATTTGAAGGAAAGTGGTGAGACCAAACATCCTTGTCTTTTTCTTGATCTTAGGGGAAAAGCATGCAGTCATTATTAAGTATGTTGTTTCTAGAATTTTTTTTGTAGATACCCTTTATCACACTGAGGAAATTCCCTTCTACTTATACTCTGAGTATTTTTATTATGAAAAGGATTTGGGTTTTGCCCAGTATTTTTTTGTCATATATTGAGATGATTATATGGGTACTGTCCTTTATTATCTTGATATGTTATATTACATTGATTTTTTTGGACGTTAAAGCTATCTTGCATTTCTGAGATTAGTACCACTTGATCATGGTTTATAATCCTTTATATATTTAGTGCTAGATTCAGTTTGCTAGTGTTTTGTTGAGGATTTTTGCAACTAATTCCTAAGAAAACTATAGACCAATATCTCTTATCTTGTGATGTCTTTGTCTGATTTGAAATGGGGTAATACCTCATAGAATGGGTGGAGGTGTATTCTCTCATTTTCTATATTTTGAAAATGTCTGTGAAGAATTGGCATTAATTCTTCCAACATTTGATAGAATTCATCAGTGAAGCCATCTGGGCCTGGGCTTTACTTGTTAGAAGCATACTCAAATTTTTTAATTTCTTTTTTTTTTAATCAAGAAAATGCATTACCTCACCTAACAGAAAAGCCCAGAAGTACACTAGCTTTGGACATAATTTAGTCCAGAGGATCATGATATCATCAGAACAATGGCTCTTTTTTTTAATTGAAATATAGTTGTTTTACAATGTTGTATTAGTTTCAGGGGTATAGCAAAGTGATTCAGTTATATATATATTCTTTTTCAGATTCTTTTCCATTATAGGTTATTACAAGATATTGAATATAGTCCCTGTGCTACACAGTAGGTCCTTGTTTATCTATTTTATATATAGTAGTGTATATCTGTTAATATCAAACTCATAATTCATTCCTCTCCCTGCCTGTCCCCTTTGGTAACCATAAGTTTGTTTTCTACATCAGTGAGTCTATTTCTGTTTTGTAAATAAGTTCATTTGCGTCATATTTTAGATTCCACATATAAGTGATACCATATGATATTTGTCTTTCTCTGATTTACTTCACTTAGTATGGTAATCTCTAGGTCCATCCATGTTGCTGCAAATGGCATTATTTCATTCTTTTTTATGGTGAGTAATAATCCATTGTATATATGTACCACATCTTCTTTATCCATTCATCTGTTGATGAGCACTTAGGTTGCTTTCATTTCTTGGCTGTTGTAAATAGTGCCACTGTGAACATTGGGGTGCATGTATCTTTTCATATTAGAGTTTTTGTCTTTTCCAGATATATGCCCAAGAATGGGACTGCTGGCATATGGCAACTCTAGTTTTAGTTTTCTAAGGAACCTCTATACTGTTCTCCATAGTGGCTGTACCAATTTACATTCCCACCAACAGTGTAGGGGAGTTCTCTTTTCTCCACACCCTCTCCAGCATTTATTGTTTGTAGGCTTTTCGATGATGGCCTTTCTTACTGGTGTGGGGTGATACCTCATTGTAGTTTTGATTTGCATTTCTCTAATAATTAGTGATGTTGAGCATCTCTTTCATGTACCTACCTATAGGCCATCTGTATGTCTTCTTTGCAGAAATGTCTGTTTAGCTCTTCTGCCCATTTTTCAATTGGGCTCTTTGTTTTTTTGATACTGAGCTGTATGAGCTGTTTGTATATTTTGGAAATTAAGCCATTGTCATTGGCAAATATTTTCTCTCAGTCCATAGGTTGTCTTTTCATTTTGTTTATGGTTTTCCTTTGCTGTGCAAAAGCTTACTCAGTTTCTGCAGTTTGTTTCTTTCTAGAAATTTTTCCATTTCATCTAAGTTACTTAATTTTTTGGTATACAGTTCTTCATAGTATTCCTGTGTAACATTTTACAGGAATTATATTAGAAACACATAGTATTCCTTTTCAACATTGACTGGAATCCATATTACTGTGTTTTACCTAACAAGTTAATTTTTTTAATTGAAAAAGATTATTTTATTTTTACTCTCCCTGGTAAGAATCTAAAATGACAGTTCTCACTTTATAAAGCTGCAACTTCACTATAATACAGAGACACCTCAAGTCATCAGCTGGGCCTTTCCTGGTGAACAATTGAGTTGCAGTGAAAGTTGAACATATATACTGGGGAGTATAAACTGAGTTAGCTATTGTTTTTCACCTGGCAGAGTTTGGACTGGAAAATTTTGAATCCAAAGCCAAATTCCTATTTTCTTAAATTTTTTAAAACTTTAAAAAATTTTTTGGTTAGAGTACAGTTGATTTACAATGTTGTGTTAATTTCAGGTGTACAGCAAAGTGAATCAGTTATATATATACATATACCCACTCTTTTATTTTGTTTTATTGTTGCTTTTTTTTTTTTGTTTTTTTTGCGGTATGCGGGCCTCTCACTATTGTGGCCTCTCCCGTTGCGGAGCATAGGCTCTGGACCCGCAGGCTCAGCAGCCACGGCTCACGGGCCTGGCTGCTCCGCAGCATGTGGGATCTTCCCAGACTGGGGCATGAACCCATGTCCCCTGCATCGGCAGGTGGACTCTCAACCACTGCGCCACCAGGGAAGCCCCCCACTCTTTTATTTTTAGATTTATTTCCCATATAGGCCATTACAGAGTATTGAGTAGAGTTCCCTGTGCTATACAGCAGGTTCTTATTAGTTATCTATTTTATATATAGTAGTGTGTATACGTCAGTCCCAATCTTCCAATTTATTCCTCCTCCCCCCCTGACCTTATCCCCTGGTAGCCATAAGTTTGTTTTCTACATCCATGACTCTACTTCTGTTTGGTAAATAAGTTCATTTGTACACTTTTATTTTTAAGATTCCACATATAAGCAATATCATATGATATTTGTCTTTCTGTGTCTGACTTACTTCACTCACTATAACAATCTCTAGGTCCATCCATGTTGCTGCAAATGGCATTATTTTGTTCTTTTTTATGACAGTAATTTTCCATTGTATATATGTACCACATCTTCTTTATCCATTCCTCTGTTGATGGACATTTAGGTTGCTTTCATGTCCTGGCTATTGTAAATAGTGCTGCAATGAACATTGGGGTGCATGTACCTTTTCGAATTATGGTTTTTCTCTGGGTATATGACCAGGAGTGGGATTGCTGGGTCATATGGTAGTTCTATTTTTATTTTTTTAAGGAACCTCCATTACTGTTCTCCATAGTGGCTGTACCAATTTACATTCCCACTGACAGTGCAGGAGGGTTCCCTTTTCTCCACACCCTCTCCAGCATTTATCGTGTGTAGATTTTTTGATGATGGCCATTCTGACTGGTGTGATGTGATATCTCATTGTAGTTTTGATTTGCATTTCTCTAATAGCAATATTGAGCATCTTTTCATGTGCTTTTTGGCCATCTGTATGCCTTCTTTGGAAAAATGTCTATTTAGATCTTCTGCCCATATTTTTGGGGGGGGTTTTGTTTGTTTGTTTTTGATGTTGAGCTGCATGAGCTGTTTGTATGTTTTGGAGATTAATCCCCTGTTGGGTGCTTTGTTTGCAAATATTTTCTCCCATTCTGAGGTTGTCTTTTTGTTTTGTTTATGTTTTCCTTTGCTGTGCAAAAGCTTTTAAATTTAATTAGGTCCCATTTGTTTGTTTTTGTTTTATTTTCATTATTCTAGGAGGTGGATCAAAAAAGAGCTTGCTGCAATTTATGTCACAGAGTGTTCTGCCTATGTTTTCCTCTGAGAGTTTTACAGTGTCTGGCCTTACATTTAGGTCTTTAATCCATTTGGAGTTTATTTTTGTGTATGGTGTTAGGCAGTGTTCTAATTTCATTTGTTTACATGTAGCTGTCCAGTTTTCAAGCACCACTTATTGAAGAGACTGTCTTTTCTCCCTTGTATACTCTTGCCTCCTTTGTCATAGATTAGGTGACCAAAGATGCCTGTGTTTAACTCTTGCCCTAAATATCTTGTACCATTGATCTATATTTCTGTTCTTGTGCCAGTACTATACTACTTTAATTATTGTAGCTTTCTAGTATAGTCTGAAGTCAGGGAGCCTGATTCCTCCAGCTCTGTTTTTCTTCCTCTAGATTGCTTTGGCTATTTGGGGTCTTTTGTGTTTCCATACAAATTGTAAAATTTTTTGTTCTAATTCTGTGAAAAATGCCATTGGTATTTGATAGGTATTACATTGAATCTGTAGATTGCCTTGGGTTGTATAGTCATTTTCACAATGTTGATTGATCCAAGAATATTGTATATCTCTCCATCTGTTTGTGTCATCTTTGATTTCTTTCATCAGTGTCTCATAGTTTTCTGAGTACAGGTCTTTTGCCTCCTGAGTTAGGTGTATTCCTAGGTATTTTTTGTTGTTGTTGCAATGGTAAATGGGATTTTTCTCTTTCTGATTTTTCATTGTTAGTGTATAGGAATGCAACAGATTTCTGAGTATTAATTTTGTATCCTGCAACTTTACCGAATTCGTTGATGAGCTCTAGTAGTTTTCTGGTGGCATCTTTAGGATTTTCTGTGTATAGTATCATGTTATCTGCAAACAGTGACAGTTTTACTTCTTTTCCAGTTTGGATTCCTTTTATTTCTTTTTCTTCTCTGATTGCCATGGCTAGGACTTCCAAAACTCTGTTGAATGAGAGTGGTGAGAGTGGGCAGCCTTGTCTTGTTCCTGATCCTGGAGGAAATGCTTTCCATTTTTCACCATTGAGAATGATATTTGTGGTGGGTTTGTCATATATGGCCTTTATAATGTTGGGGTGGGTCCCCTCTATGCCCCCTTTCTGGAGAGTTTTTTTTTTTTATCATAAATGGGTGCTGAATTTTGTCCTAACAAGTTAATTTTTGTGTTGCATCTATTTTTTTTAATTTATATTGGCTGTTTGCACATCATCTTCTGTGAATTACCTGTTTTTTTCTTTGCTCTGTAAGTCTATTAGTTTTATTTTTATTAGAGGTTATTTATATATTAGTACTAGTCCTTTTCCTGTTATACAAGATGCAAAAATTTCTTCTGGTGAATTACTTGTTTTTAGTATATATGTAGTGTCATCATTCTTGAAGATTTTAGTTTTGAAATTGCCAATTTTGTTAGCTTTTACCTTCATGATTTTTTGTGTGTTTAAGAAGGCTTATCACATCTGAAGGGATTAAGATATTCTTTACTATTTATTTTGTAGTGTTCTCCACATTTATGTTTGTAATCTATTTGAAACTAGCTTTTATGAATTCTGTAAGTTGAAAATCTTGACTTTACCCTTATATAGATAGCCAATTATTTCCATAATTTTATTGAATATTTATTCTCCACTGGTTTGAAATGTTAAATTGTATAATATTAAAGGTTTTTGAATATATATTTAATATATTTTCCCACATATTCATAGGTTGGATTTTGTTCTCTTTACTTAGTTATTTTTAACTTAAAACCCAAATAGCAATATTCTAATTACAGTAGTTACATACTATGTCTTGATGTTTGGCAAGAAAATATTACACTTTTGACTCTTTATTAAAAATTTCTTGACTACTCTTAAAAATTTAATCTTTCATGTTAAATTTAGAATATATATGCAACTATACCTGAAAAATCATATTGAGATATTGACTATAATTTACATGAATTTAAAGGTTAATCTGGGAAAACTTGACAGCTCTACAGTATTGAATCTTCCTACCCAGAAACATGAAATATTCCAGTAATCAAGTTTTATTTTATATTATTTCATAAAGTTTCATTTTCTACATGATTATTTGAATATTACTTAATTTTTCCTAAATATTTCATAATTCTTGTTTCTACTGTTCCTTTTTCTACTACACTTTCCAATTATCATCAGGGTCTTGGATTTTTATATATTGATCTTAATATTGCCTCTTTGCTTAATTATCTAATTTTTAAAATAATTCAGTTGGTTTATTGATATTTATAAATAGACAATCATCATCTATCAGCAATGATAGTTTTGTCTCTTCCTCTTCCAAACTTTGTTATGTATCTTTTTCTAACAGTTCAGTTTCCAATAGTATCTATAATAGCAGGGAATGTATTTTATGCATGTTTTTAAAAGAGAATGCTTCATTGATTTACCCTTATATATGATATCTGCTGTAGATTTCTGATGGAAATTCTCTATCCTTTGTCAGATTAAGGAATTTATACACACATACACATGTAGATATACTCACAGGATATAGATCAAAATGCTAAGTATGATTTTTTTAAGTGTGATTTTTGGTGATTTTTAATTTTTTTCCTTATTTGCAATTTTTTAAAGTTTTATTACTTTTTGCAAAATAAAATAAAATTTCACTCTTTTAGGGGAAAAAAAACCCATTTCATATGTGCATTACTCTTCCCAAGCTATCAGAAAAGGCACAAATTGTCAATGGTATAGTCAGTCTTCAACTATCTGCATTATGATAAGGTTTCCCAAAGTTTGTTCCTTAGGATGTTCCTTATATTCCTTGTAAAAAAAAACCTTTTGTGGTACAGTAAATTTAGAAAATTAGTGGTAAAACAAAGTTTAACATGACTTTTTAAATGCAAGTTTTCTTGAAATCTTTAATATACAAATGTGAAGAGTGAAGTTGCAACAGGAGAATGTAGAATCTAGCATATATTTCAGGAGCATCTCTTAACTGGTGTGTCAGTCTTCACTATTGTTCAGTCGACTTCTCATGTTGTTGCTGTTTGTAAAACAACAGTCATGGTTATCTGTGCCTAATTGAGCACAATTTATGTCAGAAGCACTGTGCAAGACTAATTTGTATCAGTAGCTCTCTCTAGAGAGCTCTACACTTACTTGTCTTAAAAAGCAAACCAAGGAAACCAAACAAATTGGTCAACTCTATTCTGCCCTCTGTAGAGTATTGGATCAGGTGGTATACATGGAGAGGATAAAGCATGCAGTGTTGAAGAATGACTGTGGCCCTCAAGGAGTTTCCAGTCTAATAAGACTTGTATCAAGGATCCAAGGGAATAAATAAGACCACTGAAACCGGTCTTTTTTTATCAAATGAGGACACGAACACACAGATGGATTGGTGAAGAGTCCAAGTTCACAGAAAGTGGAATGTCAGTTGGGAACAGAACAGATTCATTTGACTACATTTCCAGTGCCTTATTTAATTGACCTGACTTCCTCTCTGACAAAGTAGTTATAAATAAGAGATTAGCTGTTGGGATGAGAAGAAATGGGTGAGTGGGAGCTAAGAATTTTAGAATATCAAAATAATTTAATTGGGTCCTGAATGAATTATGATGTGTGGGAGTCCACATTATACCCCAAATACTAAGTCTGCAATAAAGCCAATTTAAAAATAATTTAAACAAGCTAAATAGAATGACTGTCTCCTGTTAATAAAAAGAATGCAAAAAAATTACAGTGAATATGTTGAAAAGAATTTCATTCGCATCAAATCATAATTATTAAACTCATATTTCAACAAGAAATCTTGTTGAAGTTGAAATCAACTTGAAGTATGAAAAATGATAGTGATCTATACCTAATTTGAAATATAGGTATTACTGGACAGAGAGTAAATGTTGGTTTGGTTCCTTTCTAACGACCAACATATTTCTGAAGGTGACACTAGTTTTTTTTCCCAGTGATGAGTTCTAACTACACAGTTGTGGGTTGACACCTTTGTTTGTGAAACCTAATGCAGAGGGGAAATGTTCAGTTTTTTTTCTTGCTTTCTCCCTCGTTTCTCTCCTTCTCTCTCAACTTTCAAGGTTCTCTCTTTTGCCCTTCAAGAACTGAGTGAGCCATTCTCGTGCTTTGACTATACATAACCCCCCAACTTCCATTCTCTTAACCTCTTTTTTTCTTTTTTTTTGCGGTACGCGGGCCTGTCGCTGTTGTGGCCTCTCCCGTTGCGGAGCACAGGCTCCGGACACGCAGGCTCAGCGGCCATGGCTCATGGGCCCAGGCGTTCCAAGGCATGTGGGATCTTCTTGGACCAGGGCACGAACCCGTGTCCCCTGCATCGGCAGGCGGACTCTCAACCACTGCGCCACCAGGGAAGCCCTCTTAACCTCTTTTGATCCAAATGAATCTCTAGGATCCAGTAAGACTTTTTACTCCTTCCTTGGGAGGCAGCTGGTACTAGGAGTATAACCTTGAGCACATCCTGCACTGCAGATTCTCCATAGTAATAACTAACTTTTGAGATTGTAGTAAGCGAATGACACATGGAATTAAAACCAATATATGACTGCAGTCTTTATCTGGGAGGTAAGGCGGGACAATCAGGACAGAGCAAAATGGTCCTTTGTTTTCTCTCATTATTCCTGGGTTTCTTACGTGGGCAGTCTGATGTTTAAGGCCTTCTTTAAGTACAGGATTTCTATGGCTTAACTCTGTTCTAGAGAATTCTAATTCTCTAGTTGAGAGGTTAATTTCCTTCTGCATAGATCAAAGCAGCCAATTCCTGATGCTGGAATGACTCCACTGTCCGCTCTTGAACCACTGAATGCCACCGAGGCACTCTTGGGCTTTGAGCTTCAAAAAGAAAGCCCACTGGGGAGATTGACTGGGGAGAGACATTTAAAGCAATTACCAACGTCTTCTCATTCTTCCTTTGGGCAAGTGTTAGGGTTAATGGGTGAACCAGCAAATGGCTAAGAATGACATTTTTGTGGCCCTTAGCTCCTGAAAGTGCAGGATATTGGATGCTCCTGTTTCAGAAACAACTTCAGCTCCTGATTAAGGAATCAGGCAGAGTAGCCTCCTTCTTTGCCCAGTTTCTTTTCTCTTTTCCCTCAGTGCATTGGAAGAATTATTTACTTGGCTTAAATAAAAGCAACATTACTTATATTTGTTTGTGCTAACTGTCTGACTTCATGCCCAGTGAACTTATGACACTATAACAATTATTCATATTATTATGTATAAGTTGGATTAAATTTGTTATAAATTACATATAATAGTGCTGAGTTTTATTTAAATGAAGCTAATGGTGTTTCTCATCAAATGTAATTATTTGACTTTTAAAATTGAGGAAATTTCAGAAGTTGGTAATAAAAATTGTTGCAATGAAGTGCTGAATACAGTTAGGACTAAACTATGGATTGATTTATTCATCCATTCATTTATTCATGAGCTCAGTTAACATTTATTCAATGCCTGCTACTGTATTAAGAGTATGAAAGCCATGGGTCCACAGTCTAGGAACTAACAGTCTAAGATGGGAGACATATAAGTAAGCTGACAACTATAACACAGTCTGATGGGTTACTAGATAAGGATGTATGAGGGGCCCCTCAGCCTCACTGAGGGGCAGGGCTGGGGAGATCAGGAGGCTTCCTGGAGTAGATTACACTGGAGCTGAATCTTAGGTGACATGTAAGATTTAACCTGGTAGAGAAATGGGGGCGAGGGGAGATTCAGGCAAGGAAAAAGCATCATTAGAGGCATAGAAGCAAGAAACGACATGGCATATTTAGAGCACTCCAAATATTACTTTGATTACAGACTGTGTGGTGGGAAGAGTGTTTACTGTGGTTGTAGACTAGTTTGTAGTGAAGTGGAAGAGACAACGTCAAAGAGAGAGGCAAGAGCCAGAAGATAGAGGGCTTTGGATGACTCTTCCTTAGTAGGAAAGAACGATCCATATAACATGCATTTCAGTTTCTTGGCCAGAAGCTAGTCTGTTATGTAATGCATTTTCATGGTGATAAGTATTTACCATGCTCCCACTGTGCACCTAGAATTGTACTCTGCCCTGTGATGAGTATATTTGCTACAAAGAGGTCTCAAAGTTACCATCTCAGCTTGGGTTTTTATGTATAACATAAAAATTAGGAAACTATAACTGGTAAAGTATACACATCTTTTTCCTAATTACATGTTCTATATTTTTAAGCAAAATCTATTATCTATTAATCAGTTGAAATACATCTGGGGTCTTGATTGAAGTTGATCAGTGTCTTTCCAATATGAAGCATCTTTAGAGTGTTCTTGTAGTTTTGCTTTTCAGTTAATTAATTTGCCAAAGCATAGAATCTCCAAAATGTAGGAGGATTTATAGGACACTTTAAATCTCAATGGTATAATGTTAGGGAGTTTCCAAGACACACAGATACTCATAAATTAGGGGAAAAAAATTTTATTGCTGTCATGTGATGGTGAGGAGGTAGTAGTCCTTCTTTAATAGGATCTGTGCACTTATTCCTGCTATCACAGTTCTGCTTTTTTATTTTGGTTTGATAGTAATCATGCCACTGGATGCCACATCTCTGGACACTATTTTGGTAGCCTCGAGGAGCAGAGAAATCTCATCTTAGTTGTGAATCTCTCTACGTAAATTTTGTAATATTCTCAGTCAACTGTTGGTTGAAAATCAACTTTACCACAGATGATTTGTACATGTTGTTTCTAAACTTGAGAACACCATTCTAGGATCCCTGATTTTCAGGTTAGGTAGCCATGGCCATGAGAAGCAAAATAACGGTCCTTATCTTGAAGCCAAAGCTTTTCCTCCTACTCTTCACACACACCCTCACAAGGAACACTGATTCTGTACAGATCAGGCTGGTCTTTCTTCACAGAAGGCTACAGGCTTTAAGATTTTTCTCCTTTAACTATTTCTTTAAATGGAGATAGAATTTACATACCATAAAATTCACCATTTTAAAATATACAGGTCAGTGGTTTTCAGTATATTTTCAAGGTTGTGCAGCACTTCATCATCTAATTTGAGAACATTTTTATCCCAAAGAGAAACCTTATACCCATTAGCCGTCCCTCCCATCCTCCAGCCCCTGGTAGCCACTAATTTTCTTTAGGTCTCCCTGGATTTTCCTATTATGGACATCATATATAAATTGAATAATACAATATGTGGCTTCTTTAGCATAATGTTTTCAGTGTTCATCCATGTTGTAGTATGTATCAGTGCTCCACTCCTTTTTGTGGCTGCATAATATTCCTTTGCATGGATAGACCACAAAGGATAGAATGGATCAACAAAGGATAGAATCCTTTGTTTATTGATTTGTCAATTGATGTTTGGGTTGTTTCTACTTCTGTCTCTATTGAATAATTCTGCTATGACTTTATGGTTTTAGGCTTCCCTAGGAACCGATTATCAGAGGACATATCACCTTGTTGTATAACTATTGTCTCTTCTGCCATTTTGTAAACTGTAAGTGCACAAAGCACATACAGCTTATTAGCCATTACATCAAGCATAGTCCATCCATGTAAGAAACATACAAATAAAGAAAGAAGGCAGTTCTCTAGCTCTAGGTGAGAACTTTGAACTGCTCATCTAGCTTGCCTCGTGTCACTTAACTTGAGGGGCTGTATTCTTCACTCTGTTTAGAGTGTGTGCTTGAGGTTGAGGATTCTGCTCTAGATTTTTCCTGCCATTTTTGATTGTTGGGAGAGAGGAGGTTACATTGATATAGCAGCCTCATAATTTGTGTGGTTGAGTGGAGTGTTAACACCTATCAACAGAAGTCACAGTAAAGCTGGATTTGTTTTGACAGTTTGTGCTGGGAGCATTTGGGACATTTATTAGTAAGGGAAGTAGACCATGATCCCAAGTTTGTCTGTTGTCTTGCCAATTAAAATTTCCTGCCTGGGCATGTGTCACAGTCGCCCAATGGGATTCTTCCCAGTGGGGACAGTGGAAAAGTTCATCATTGTTTAAAATTTATTTTCCCCATTTGCTTCTCTCACTTGCTCTTTGCCTAACTCTTCATTGATTATCTCTGAACTCTTCTGGGCAGATTTTCTGTGTTGAGTGCAAAATGTTGCCTAACTCCCAATTCTCTCTTTCAGAGATAAGAGGATTTAATTAGGGTAAAATCATCTCCTATATTTGTTGCTTCAAAGAAAGCCCTTGTTGTTGGGGCCTGCCTGTCCTTTGGGACACCTTGCTCGGGTGCTCAGACCCATTTCTCAGTCTTGAGCTCGGCCAGAGCTCCAGAGGAACACTGGGCACTGGGGGTGGGCTGTACTGGCAAGTTTGAATGTGGCAAGTGCTCTGGCAGCCTTTGCTTCCCCCTCCCTCCTGCATCTGTCTCCTCCTTAGCCTAGTGAGAGAGACACGAAGGGAGAACGGAGCTGCCAGGTTTCCTGTGTGCGTGTCTGTGGGAGGGAGATGCGAGGGCTGGCAGCCATGAACTAAGTGGGCTCCCTTCCATCTATCTTTTCTGATTAAATTGAAGCAGATTTAGGCTGCTGCCTGTGAGCTGTGATGGGAGCCATAGCTCACAGACAATTCCTGGAATGACTGTTCTCGACATTGCACCCATTTCTACCCCGAAGCAACTTACAGGCTGAGGGGGTTGAGAAGTCTAGAGCTGTCTGTAGTGTATGCTTGGTATTTGGATGATAATTTCCATGTACTATTATATAAACTTCAAAGAAAATACTGTGAAAATAAAGATGTCCTTGAAACTATAATGTGTGTTTTGGTGTGGCATCCCATGGCTTCCAGTTTTATGCCATTTTACTGCTGTTGACAACTCCTATTTGGGGGGAGTTGGGTTTGGCTTCCAAGTAGTTGTTATTAAAGGCTATGAGTTAAAGACCCAGTGTATCCCTAGGTTCATTAAGATGCGGGGAATGCCGTGTTTCATTTAAACTTTTGTGCCTGATTATTGCAACAGATTCCAGATCCTTCCGGATGATTCTATAAACATTTATCCTCTTTTACATGAATTCTTAATTTCCCAGTCCAGTCTAGGGGAAGACTGTCAAGAATCTAGGTAGCAGTCACTGTGACAATAAAAGCCTATTTTGAGTCTGAACCTTGATGGTGAAATTTCTGGCAAGGCCCTCCCACCTCCTTCCCCTTAAGCAGGATCCCGACATAGCTCATCAGCTCTTGTTGGAGCAACTATAGGTCTGCTATAGGCTCTGGGGTTAATCTCTGCTCCAGCCATAGAAAGTGTTAACAGCTGACAGCCTTTCTGCAGCTCACTTCATAAGATGTCGCTGCCACGCATGTGGGCACCATCGCTCTTCCTGTTGCTTTGGGACCTCCTGTTCCCCCAGTCATTGTTCTTGCTTCCATGGTCATTTTAAGAACTGCTGAAGCAACAAAGAGTGCTCCAGTAAAATTCTTCTGTTTTCATTTTCTCCATTACTCAGAGGGTTTCTGGATTTTTAAAATTAAACTTTGAGGTTAGCCTCCCACTTTCTAGAGAAACTTGAAATAAATTCTCTTGGGATGTATCAGAGGAGATTTCAGAGGCATATTTCTATATTGCCCCTCAAAGTAACTTTCTCTAGTAATCAGAGCCCCAGAATAGATACGAGGCACTTCGACTCTTTCATATATCAGTATAAATTCTCTCATCTTTTAAAAATGTCAGAATCTCTCCTTAGACACACCAAATTCCTTAGTGCTAGCCTTCCTAAGCGGGAAGGAAAGACTTCCAGGTGCTCACAAAAGGATTGCTGGTGGCTTTTTTCAGGATAAACTGTCACACTCGGGTAACAAACAGCCCTAAAATCTTGGTGGCTTAAAACACAAGGTCATTTTTGCTCATAGATTCCTGTCCACAGATAAGTTATTGTAGTTGCTTAGAGGCTTAGACTGAGGGGAGGCTTCATAATCTTACGATGCCTCCATCATAAGGCACGATGTCCAGGGTTTACTGCAGTAGGGGAAGAGAACACAGCTCTTAGACATTTCCTCTGGGAACTGATACATGTCACTTCTGTTCACTTCATTGGCCCAAGAGAGTCTTTGAACATGAATCTTGGTGAATTCTGAAAGTGAGGGGATGAGGACTTAGCCAGCAAGTAGCTTGGGAAGAGGATTGAGTGGGCTGGAAGGGATACATGATAAGGCCAGAGCTCCCACAATTGATTTTCTGCTTATAGCATTTATCATTTCTTTCAAGGGAGGCTAAGGAAACTGCAATCAGTAGGCACGAGTCCTGGAACAAAATGATGCCCTTGCAGGGGTAAATGGATGTGGAACTTCACTCTGTGAGCGTGAGATGCCACAGGAGTGGCTGGAGTGGTGGAAGGTGGCTCATGGGGCCACTAGGCTGTGCCGCTCGTATTCGCCACCATCGAGGGATTACTGGAGACGGTGGGGATCCTTGAATGCTGTGCAGTCCTGCTCACTGAACCTGCCCGGTGAGTACATACCATCTGCCCATAGGAAGGATGGCACTCTCTGTGGGGTGGAAGTGAGAGTCCCCGGTGAACACGAAGCCAATCCAATAGCCACTTAGACAATGACTTTGTGAGAGGTGCGTGTGTGACACATCTAAAACTTGCTTCGAGTAAAACAAGACCATAGGAAAAATGCAACTTTTTAATGGTGTAGGATTTTCAACATTGCCTAGTACTTCTCTAAACACTTCTATTATTGTCTACTATCTCCTTTGGTTCTCAGAAAGTATATGAATCATTTTAGCCTCCTTGCCTGCTTGATCTCCTTAGCACTTACCACCATCTAACAGTCTAAGTATTTTGCCTGTTTATCTTAATTGTCTGCCTTACCCACTAGAATTGAACCTCCCTGAGGCTGTTTTTTGCCAACTGTTATATCCTCAGAACTGAGAACAGCACCTGGCATAAAGCAGGCCCTCATCAAATATTTATTAAATACATGAATGAGTAGTAGTAATTCTACTTGAAGCTAGTTTCAGAGCACAAGGATGCGTGGTGATGCCTTCAAACATTGCCTTATCTTCTGTGTTAAATCTGCTGATTATGGAAAAGTTTCCTGATTTACCTTCATTCGCTCTTCAGTATTAGATACTTTTTGAGCAGCTACTAAATACCAGGCATTGTATGCATCAGTGAATAAAACAAAGATCCCGGACCTCATAGAGCTTCATATTCCCAGGGGTTGGGGTGGAGAGAGACAGTCAACGAAGGTAATAAATCATGGAACAGTCTGGGCAGTGACACACACGTGAAATGAAGAGTAGGTGATGGGAACTGGAAGTGCGGGGGTTGGGTTAGAGGGCAGCAGAGTATTAATTTAGGTGCTGAGGGGCAGCCTCGGGGGCTGGGTGAGAGTCTATCATGGAACTTGAAGGGGCTGAAAGAGTGGACCTCTCCGGGGGCATGGTGGGGTGGAGAGTGTTCTGCGGGGAGAAGATGGCTGGGGCTAGGGCCAAGGCAGGAGGTTTGAAAAACGTTAAGGAGGCCATTGTGGCTGCTACTGAGAGAATGGAGGGAAAAGCAGTAGAAGATGGAGTCAGAATGGGGGTGGGGCGGGTAGGGCCTCAGAAGCCACTATAAGGACTTGACCTTTGCTTGCAGTGAGATGAGCTGCCTTGGGAAGAATCTGAATAGAGGAATATCATTACATGACAGAGGTGGACATCCATGTGGTGGCAGTGTTGAGGAAGGGTTCTAGGGCTGGAAGGCTAGAAGCCCTCAGGCCTGTGTGAGGTTACAGCTGAGTCCAGGCTAGAGGAGATGGTGGCTTCCGGGGGGCCAGTGGGAGCAGAGGTGGTAAGAAGTGGTCAGATTCTGCAAGTATTTTCCAAATTCGCATCTGGCGGCTGCTTTCCGCCTTGCCTAATTGTTGGTAGGGGCATGTTGAGGAACACGGTGAAGCCACTGGGGTCTGCCTTCCACACCCAGAAACTCCTCTCTTGACACGCGGTGCCTTCCTCTGCCGAGCCCCTTCCTCTCTTCCGAGTGCGTTATGTCCCCTTGCGTCTCCTTCCATATCAAACAACAGCACTTATTTATTGGAGGATTATGGTTTGAAATTCACTTGCATTGCTAGCCTTCACTACTTGAATTGTTTAATATAAAATATGTGCTCCTCCTTCTGAAGGAACTTCAGGCATCACTAGTGTGAAAGGAGGAGTATGGCCTCGGAGCCCAGCTGCCCTGGCTTTATCAACTAATGCTTCTTACCTTTTAAGTTTGGCCCCTAGATCCCAATGGCCGCTGCATAGGTGAACCTTGAAACGATCGTAATTTCATATTTTTAGTATCATGGGAGAGGGTCAGAAGAGTAAGCCTGGGGGTGCTGTGTTTTCATGAGCAGATGACCTGGACTAGGGCAGTTTGAGGCTGGATGTCGTTGCTCTCAGGAAGGAAGGGACTCATGTCATTGGCCAGAAGACCCTTTCCCTTCAGCCGCTCACATCGCCAGCCCCTACTCCCCTTTCCAACTCTTCTCTCTTTCTTTTCCTTACTTCTCACTCACCAGATCAAAAATAAACCCAAACTTTTCTCATGGTCTTGTGTTGAGCACGTTAACTGTCTGATACTTTTAGGGTCTCACTTTTTATCTCAAGCAAAGGTAGTTTCCTCACAAAGAAGGATTCTGATGCCCGGTATTACCATAATATTTTTATAATCTCATTACATGTGTCACCTAAGTGAAATAATCTCCTTCCCTTCCCTTCTTAACCCAGAAACTAGGAGTCTTACCTAAGTTCATGGAATTGTTCAGTGGCAGAGTTAACACAGGAATTCCTTTCTGCCTTCATGTACTTTCCTCAGTTTGTAATAGGTGCTCTGCAAAGCCAAAGATTCGCAAGTCATGCTTGTGGGGCACAGTCAGGTTATGATAAAATTAAGACAGGAAAGTGACTGGGGTTTGAAGGTGTGTTGTATGTTGCTGAGGTTTAAAGAAGCATGGTGAATAAATACTGCAGATTCTCAACTAACTCTGGGAAAGGGACTCAATTCCTAAGTGCTACTTTTTTTAATGCAACCATTTCTCCTTTATTTGGCAGAACTGCATGAGACCAAATACAAACTTCCAGGGACTTTATATATTGTAATGAAGTCACATCTCACCCCCAATTTCTTTGAATGTGGACAGATGGCCCCAGTTTTACTTCTGCAGGTCTATAAAGGCATACCTCCTCAGAGGCATTGCAGGTTCAGTTCCAGACATCTGCAATAAAGCAGGTCACGTGAATTTTTTGGTTTGCCAGTACACCTAAAAATTATGCTCATGCTATAGTCTATTACATGTGAAATAGCATTATGTCTAAAAAAAAACAATGTACATACCTTAATTAGAATACTTTGTTACTAAATAATGCTAGCCATCATCTAAGCCTTCAATGAGTCATAAACTTTTTGTTGGCAGAAGGTCTTGCCTCCGTGCTGACGGCTGCTGATTGGTGGTGGCTGAAGGTTGGGTGACTGTGACAATTTCTTACAATAAGGCAACAATGAAGTTTCCTGCCTCGATGAACTCTTCCTTTCACAGATGATTTCTCTGTAGCATGCAATGCTGTTTGATAGCATTTTACCCACAGTAGAACTTTGCAAAATTGGAATCAGTCCTCTCAAACTCTGCCTCTGCTTTATCAACTAAGTTTCTGTAATATTCTAAATCTTTTGTTGTCATTGCCATGTCTTCACAGCATCTTCTCTAGGAGTAGATTCCACCTCAAGAAACCACTTTCTTTGTTCATCTTAAGAAGCAACAGCTCCATCAAAGTTTTATTGTGAGATGGCAGCAATTCAGTCACATCTTCAGGCTCTACTTCTAATTCTCTTGCTATTTCCACCACATCTGTAGTTACTTGCTGCAATGAAGTCTTGAACCCCTCAAAGTCATCCATGAGGGTTGGAATTAACTTCTTCCAAATGCCTTTCAATGTTGATATTTAGACCTCTTCCCATGAATCGCAATTGTTCTTAATGGCATCTAGAATGGTGAGTCCTTTGCAGGAGTTTTTCAGTTGACTTTGCCCAGATCCACCAGAGGAATCACTATCTATGGCAGCTATAGCCTTAAGAAATGTATTTTAGAAATAAGACTTGAGAGTTGAAATTACTCCTTGATGCGTGGGCTACAGAATGGATGTTGTGTTAGCAGGCATGGAAACAACATTAATCACATTGTACATCTCCATCAGAGCTCTTAGATGACCAGGGACATTGTCAATGAGCAGAAATACTTTGAATGGAATCTCTTTTTCTAAGCAGTCAACAGTGGGCTTAAAATTACCAGTAAATCATTTTGCAAACAGATTGTGATCCTTCAGGTTTTGTTGTTCCATTTGTAGAGCACAGGCAGAGTAGATTTAGCTTAATTCTTAAAGGCCCTAGGATTCTGAGAATGCTAAGTGAGCACTGACTTCAAGTCACCAGTTGCATTAGCCCCTAACAAGAGAGTCAGCCCGTCCTTGAAGCTTTGAAGCCAGGCACTGACTTCTCTTCTCTAGCTATGAAAGTCCTAGATGGCATCTTCTTCCATTATAAGGCTGCTTTGTCTACACTGAAAACCTGGTGTTTAGTGTAGCCACCTTCATTAATGATCTTAGCTAGACCTTCCAGTTAATTTGCTGCAGGTTCTACATCAGCACTTGCTGCTTCCTTGCACTTTGCTGTTCTGGAGATGTCTTCTTTCCTTAAACCTAATAAACCAACCTCTGCTAGCTTCAAATGTTTCTTCTGCAGCTTCCTCACCTCTCTTAGCCTTCATAGAATTGAAGAGAGTTAGGGTCTTGCACTGGATTAGGCTTTGGCTTAAGGGAGTGTTGTGGCTGGTTTGTTCTTCTATCCAGACCACTAAAACCTTCTCCATATCAGCAATAAGGCTGTTTTACTTTCTTATAGCTCATGTGTTCAACAGAGTAGCACATTTAATTTCCTTCAAGAACTTTGCTTTCACAACTTGCCTAACTGTTGGGCACAAGAGGCCTAGCAGTCAGCCTATTTCAACTTCTGATGTGCCTTCCTCACTAAGCTTCATCATTTCTAGCTTTTGAATTAAAGTGAGAGATGTGTGACTCTTCCTTTCGCTTGAACACTTAGATGCCCTGCTGGGTTACTAATTGGCCTAATTTTAATATTGTTGTGTCCCCGGGAATAGGGAGGCCCAAGGAGAGGGAGAGAAACAGGGAATGGCCTGTTGGTGGAGCAGTCAGAACATAAACAACATTTATCAGCTAAGTTTATTGTCTTATGTGGGCATGGTTTGTGATGCCCCGAAACAATTATAATAGTTATAAATCAAAGATCACAGATGACCAAAACAAAATAATAATGGAGAAGTTTGAAATACTGCGAGAACTAACAATGTGATAGACACAAAGTGGGCAAATGCTGTTGGAAAAATGGCGCTGATAGACTTGCTCAAGGCATGGTTGCCACGAAATTTGTAAAAAAAAAAAAAAAAAAAAAGTGCCATGCACAAAAAAGTAAAGAGCAATAAAATGAGGTGGTGCCTGTATCAATTTCCTGTGTCTTCTGTAAGAAATTACCACAAAATGGTAGCAAAAAGTAAAATTTAGCCTCTCAAACTTTTGGAGGCCAGAATTCCAAAGTCAAGGTGTCATCAGGGTTGAGCTCACTCTGGAGGCTCTGGCAGGGAATCTGTAACTTGCCTCTTCCAGCCTCTGGTGGCTGTCGGCAGTCCTCAGTGTTCTGTGGTTTATGACTGCATCACTCCAATCTCTGCCCCTGTCTTCACGGGACATTCGCCTATGTGTGTATGTGTGGAATCTCCTCCTACCTGTTTCTTATATAGATACTTGTGATGGCATTTAGGACCTATCCAGATCTTTCAGGATAATCTCATCTCAAAACCATTAATCCACATCTTGAAAGCCTCTTTCCAAATAAGGTAACATTTATAGTTTCCAGGGATTAGGACATGATCTTCAGGCCCCTCATTCAGCCCGCTACAAGCCTTAACCTAAATGCTGTCCTTCAACTCCCTTCCCTTCTAATCTCTTTTTCACCTGTCTTTTTTTTTTTAAGATTTTTTATTTTGATGGACCATTTTTAAAGTCTTCATTGAATTTGCTACAACATTGCCTCTGTTCCATGTTCTGGCCTTTTAGCCGTGAGGCATGTGGGATCCCAGATCCCCAACCAGGGATCAAACCCACACCCCCTGCATTGGAAGGCCAAGTTCCAACGACTGGACCGCCAGAGAAGTCCCCACAAGTTTTTAAAATACATCAGACATTAGTTTCTGTCACAATTCATGTTGTTTACATAAATATATACCTTCTGAAAAAGAGATTTTCTAAAGCAGGTTTGATAAGTGTACTGGATACCAACGCTGTGTCCAACCCTGAGGTCCACATTCACTGTGAAGGAGGAATTTAAGAGGGGGTGGTTGTTTTTGAGATATTTAGGAGATCAAGGCATCAGGACTCAGTGGTGTGATAAGGGCACGAGGGAGAAGGAGATCTCAAGGACAACTCCTGTGTCTGACCTGACAGTGGCTGGAGAATGTTGTCACAAACTGAGGTGGAAAATGATGGAAGAGCAAGTTTCAGGGGGGACTTATAGTTTGATATCGGATGAGTTGACCTTGAGACATTTTTGAGGTCTCCTTTGCTCAGAGGCTTTTTCTCACTACCTACCTCCTCATTTCTTCCTCTTCTTAATGTAATTTAAATATTTTTCATATACATGTAAATGTATGTATGTATGTGTGTGTATGTATATATATATTAATGTGTGTATATAATAATATATACATATATACTAACATGAGATATTATCCCTTTGGGGACTCTAACAGTAATCTACCATAATCTTGACCCACTTGCTTCCCATAGAAATTCTGCTAAGAGATAGGATAGCTATTCTGAAACAATTTATGCAAAAAGAAAACTAAAACAGCAAGTATTTCTTAAGCACCAGGTATAGATATATTTTTATTTCATTCTTACAACTAATCTATGATGTATGCACTAATGTTTTTTCTATTATGCTGATATCTGAAGAGAAACATAGAAAGATTAATAATTTGTTCAACATCCGAGTTAGGGTTTAAAGCCAGCCAGCCTTTTCTTATTCCTGAGTGAGCTGATAGACTTGTAAACAATTTGTTTATAACTTTGCACATTAAATGACACTTCACCTGCGAGGTCTTCCCAGAATACTCCATCCCTAACCCTAAAAATGTAGTCTACATGCCCCCTTCTATGAGCTCCCCAAATTCCATGTGTTTCCTTTTTGCATAGCATTTATTAAATTACCTTCTTACAGCCTAAGTTTTTTGAGGGCAAAGACTTTTATTTCCATTTTTTATAATACTAACCGCCAAATCAGTGCTTAGTCCATGTTTTCTGAATTAAGAGCTAATCTCTTCCCTGTTGCAGGGCTACTAAGCTCATATTTTCCCCTTTTATAGGGTCTTGAGTACATATCACCACTGAATGGTTTATTAGTTTGGGACATCCCTGTTCTAGTGCTACCATAATTTTGTTCTGGAGAACCCCTTACTAAAACAGAAAGCAAAGCAAGCAGAGCAAAACAGAACAAACAAAACACAGTAAGAATACAAAACACTAAGGTATGAATCTCAAGATCAATGGAAGTCTGCTAGGAGGAATGTTTTTGAGTAGTCAGTCCTTTTATCGAAAGGAAAGTGAGCTCTTAAGAACTGCTCATGAGACGACATTCGTCAGCTTCAGATATTGGTTGAAGCTCATACTTTGTTTCGATGATTTAAAATATCTATCTACTATGGCCAGTCTTAGATTATATATTTTAGATACACTGTTTCATTTAATACAACTTTGTAGGACTTATTTATTTTTATTGTTTAACATATGAGGAAACTGAGAACCAGTGATGTTAGGTGATTTGCCCAATGACACACAGCTGCTAAGTGGTGAGCACAGGTTTCAACCCTAGGAACATCTACTGCAAAGCCCATGCTTTCTTCATGATGCCACTCAAAGTACTATTCATTCACAGGTAATTTAGGAATTAGGTGACAACCTTCCAGTTTTTACTAAAGCACATCTAAAAACTTAATATGCATCAAAATCATTTGGGGTTCTTATTAAAATGTTTCTGATTCAACGTGAGGCTCAAGTTTCCACATTTCTAACAAGTTCCCAGGTGGTGGCCATGATGCTAGTCCAAGGACCACACTTTACCAAAAGGCATAAGAGACTGCTGAAGGTAATCTCCTCTGTGACAGGTAAAATAAGGTACAGACTCTTCCCAGCAACAAACAGTGTCAAACCCTAGGGGAAGAAAAAGCTGTTGTCATGCTTGGTGCTGCTCTTGAAGATGAGCTGGCTTACAGGGGAAGGAGAGATTGATGACACTGTGGGAGAAAAAAAAACCAGGAAAGTAATAAAGTGAAGATTTGTCTGTCATACCCTCCATCAGGAGTAACTGCCTTTGGCATGCTGTGTTATTTTTCATTTCTCAATATGGGTTGACTGATTTAGCTGGCTGTTACGTCAGAAGAAGGACCACATATAAAAATCTCCTTTCATTTTGGTCATTCCTGGAGATCTAGTCTTTTATCAAAGCTTTTCCTCAACACAAAACTCTGAGTTAGAGATAGGTGAGATGATGACCTCTCTTCTCCCAAATTCCTCCTTCCCAGTCCAGACCACTGCAGAGCCTGGGGAATCTTAAAATCTCAGGGCTGGAGTGGAACCCCCAGTGAAAATGTACACAAGAATGGTGCAAATTGCTGTACCAGCTTCTTACTCTCCCGAATGCTTATTTGTATGTCCTGGTTTTTTGCTTAGGGATCAGAAAGTAGTGGATTATATAAGATTCCTATCTTCTAATAATGGATTCGGAACTTGGGAAACTCAGCATCTTCCAAGCAGCAGTGAAAAAATACTGAAAAGGAGGAGGAAGAAAAGCAATAGAAAGCAATAGAAAAGGCTAATTTATCTTTTATCTTTGCCATTTCCATTTCTATTTAACATTTCATTCTATAGCAGGTGTTTGAAGGGATCCTTCAGTACCTAAAAAGTATATTTCAGTTAAAAGAGCATTTCCTTCTCTTTTCTCTGTACTATCCATGTCTTTTGTTCCATGACAGTTATGTTTTTATGGCCTCTTAGAACAGATATGGATAGAAAATGGAATTAAGAGACAGCATGAAATTGTGGCACAAAAAACTGACCTAGGGTCTAAAGCCCTGGATGCTAGGTTTTTCTCCACCATTAACTTGTCTACTGGGGAAGTCAGCTGGGAGTCTGTGGAATTCTAAATTAATTAAAACCTTGTTCCAAGAATTGTGGAAGTCTGAAGCCCTTCCCAGAATTTCTTCAGGTTCCCTGGGAGCTTATGCTTTCATGGTCACCTTATCCTCAATTTTCTGCCACTGCTGAATGATGTATGTTTTCTTTGCTAAACCTTTTATGTCCAACTGAATGAGAGCCACTCACAGCAGTCACAAACAGAAGGCTGCTGCAGAGGGGCAGAGGGCACAACTTCTGAATGTCTGTCGGTGACAGGGAGTGGTCATATCTCACACAGCTAAAGTCTTACAGCTATGCCTCGTTGCCACACCATCACCAGGGATTTCCCCCCTTCCTCACCGCACTAGCACTCCCCTCCTTTAATACTGGAGCTCTTTGCCACCTTGCTGCTTCGCCTTTCTCCTCCTGTCCTTTCCCTTTCCCTTCTCTTTCCTTGTAACTGGCAAGCTCAAAACTAAACTGCGAACTCCTCTAATTTTCTTATGGAGAGTGCTTTAACTATCTCTAACATTCAAGGTCTCATTTTCTATCACAGTGAAGTCCTTTTACAAAACAAAGAATTCTGATGTCAGGAATTACTGTAATCAAGTTTTTTATCTCATTACATGTGTCACTTAACATGAAATAATCTTTTATATTTTTTGTAAGTAATGGATCAGAAATGAATTGACTCAAGTACGTTTATAGCATTGCAGAGTTGAGACAACACAGAAACCTGTGCCTGATTTAGTTAAGAATACGTGCTCTATAAAGTCTAAGGTTTACAAACTTTATTTGTTGAAACACAGGTTAATAAAATAAGCAGGGAAAGTGTCTGGGACTGGAAAGTGTGTTTCAAAGAGAAGAATAGGCACGGTGGGTAACTACTGGATCCTTGCCAGTCAGCGTTGAGAAACAAGACCCACTCCCAAGGGCTATTTCTTAGGCAATAACTTCTTCTTTATTTGGCAAAACTGAATGGGACCAAATATATATTGAATGCAACCAAATATATAGTGAATGCTTTCAGGTACTATAAATACTGTGATAAAATAATTTTCTTAATCCAGTGGCAGTTAGAAATTCATGAATAAGAGTTTTAAAAATATACAGCTTTTAAAAATTACTAGAGCAACATGTCAGTACTAGAGAAAATGTAGGAAAAGACAAAAGAAAGTTATTTGTAAATCCTATAGTCAGGTAAAACAAGCATTGTTTTACATTTCCTTTTAGATACTATCAGTATGCATGCTATACTTTTGTGATTTTGTATCTTGATATATTTCATGAGCATTTTCCATGTTCCACATAGTTTTCATGTCACTCTTTTAAAAAGATTTGATCATTCTCCTTGGTTTATATTAAAGTTGTTTATGGTTCTGCATTATTAGGAATAATGTGAATATGATCTACAAATAGAATATAGATGAATATACTTTCTTGGAATAAATTTCCAAAGACTGAATTACTGAATCAAAGCCTTATGTCAGTATCTCATGTTCCTTCTCTACGGCAAAGAGCTTTCTTTATCAGCTAGAATATTATAACTTTTAAATGGCTAATTTAGTAAGTGAAAAATGGTATGCAGTTGTTCTAATTTGCTTTTTATTGATTATTAGTGAGTAGAACTTGTTGTCTACTTGTAATTTTCCTTTTAATTTAGTATTTATATCCTTAGTACATTTATCTGTTGTCGTTTTATTGTTTCCTTACCCATTTGTGGCTATCAAAAGGCCTTTTAGAATTATAAGAATGATTAAGCTAAGTGGCACTTTGTTTAAAGCACTAGACTATTTCTGATGAGAGTTCTTTGCTACTGAAAGCAAAGGGGTGTGGAATCCCATTGCATCCTGGCATGTGCTGACTTCTTTGGCAGATTTCAAAGCTGTCACTGGACCTCATGTCAGTGTGACCTAGAAAGGAATGAAAGCACAGCCAGCCCAGGTCGCTGTCAGAGCTGTAACCTTCACTCTGATTTCCCGTTTCCCTAAGGTTGGCCTCAATATAGATTCCACATTCTCAAGCAAAGTGCATCATTGGATTTATTTTCTTTTTGCTTTGTCAAAGCAGATTAATGCACATTGAGGTTAGAGACTGCCCAAGAATAAATGGTAAAGAAGGCAAAGCTCATTTTGGGATCGCCATGTCATTGACCAGTGATCTGCCGCCCCCAGAAACTTCAGGATCTTCCCGTTGTACCTCATGTTCTGAACCTTTCAAAGGCTTCCCTTGACCATTGAAACCTCCCTGTCAATTATCTTCTTTCCTCTGAATCTCGTTGTCTGTCGGCTGTTCACTGCAGTGTCCTTGGGTTAGGTTTTATCAATTTTGGATTGCCCATTTTGAAAGAAACATATAAACCAAGGAGAGGTCGCTCTGCTTTGCTCACATGCCTGTTTTACTTGTATGCTATCACTATTAGTTCTGTTAAAAATCTATCTTTTAAGATTTTTTGCACATATTTTCTTGTATACAAAGATTTTCCCAATTGCTCTTCCAACTGATTTTCCCAACTGGATTATATCTCTTCTAGCTTTGATCCTCTCTAGCATATTTTTTGCATATATATATATATATATATATATATATATATATATATATATATATACACATATATATATATATATATACACAATTATAAATA
>NW_006782029.1:62211-77134 GCF_000442215.2 Lipotes vexillifer | reverse complement strand
ATATATCCATACACATATATACATATATATATACTGAATTATAATTATTTGCTTATTCATCCTTTGCCTCTGTGGGTTATATACTCTATAAAACAGAGTTTGTGTCTACTTTTTTTTTTTTAACTTTCTCACAACTAATCAATGTATTTCCCTCGTGTAGTGAGTTCTCAATGGTTGTTTAATTGAATAATTTGAATGATACTAATGGCTAGAATTTCAGGTGCTGTGGCAGGCTGAAGCAAAGGAAGGTATTTTTGCCTCACAGATTATTTAATTCAGGTGGAAGCCAAACATGGCTTACAGGAAGGGCAAACTGTTAAGTAAAGCAGTTCCTCAAGAAAAGCTAAAGTCAAGTTTTAGCTGGTTTGGTGGTGATTACTCATAGCAATATCCTTAAAAGTCAGTCTTACACCTGAATTTTCTAGGTGACAAAATTGCTGGTCAAAATGAGTAGGAAAGGATGAATACTTACTCAGCCAGTAGGATGTAATTGTTTAGAAATCCACTGAGTAAAATATTGTGTTCTCGTGGCCACAGGTGTTACTTTATATCATGTGGTATTACCTGGACAAACAGCGATGCTATGAGAATAGCACAGGAGGTCCGCTTTACTCTTTTGTCTCTTGTCTGTTGTGAAGAGCTTTCAAGCCAGAGCTCCAGCGTTGGCTCTTGGGGAAGACCCCACCCGACTTATATTAGTCTATTGAGATGTATCTGTAGAAGAAACATGATTTCTAGAAGTGAACGTTTCATCCAGAATTGCTAATACACTAATGTGTCTTGAGTTTTTCAGTACAATGAATACATGACTATTTCACAACCTTTATTCTGGCAGTCTCAGTTTTTCAATTAGTAAAGGTTTAAACATTAAGGATTTAAACTTTCTGTTTTAACGTGTTTCAAAGAAACTCTCTCAACACATCCCTTCCCTATATTGTTAAATAGAGCACACTATAAACAAGTCAGTTGTTTTATACAGTTTTTCAAACCAAGCAATTGTTTTTGAATAGATTTAGATTGATGGCTATTAATTAGCACTATTCCAAGCACTAGGGAGTGCTATAAAGATGAGGAAGGTCTTGTCCCTATTTTGAGATAAGTTGAGGCAATATATTGATATTTCATAGTACAAACCTGTTTGTGGAAGGTCATGTGATGGAGGTCAGAGTGCTGTGAGGTTCATGCGCAGATGAAGAGATGCAGGCCAGAGACCCTGCCTCTAGCCAGTTGTGCTCGCAGAACTTACTTTTCAGGGAAAAAACCTTCAGGTTTCAGTTCACTTTTTAATCACTGGAATCCACTTAAAAGTCAATTTGACATTTGGAGGAGTGGACACGGCTGTTTTTTTCACTCTGGATCAATGAAACAAAGGCTTAAGATATATTTTTATAGCTTTTTCAACTTCCAGAAAAACATCGTCTTCATTGTGATTGGTGCTTTGACTTGTCAGCACTGTAAAATATCATTCCCAATTCCTGACTCATCAACATAGTGGACCACACCTGTACTCACTTGCTCCTGATGTGATTTTTGTAGTCTAAGATACATACTTGCTTCTGAGTTTTGAGTTATTGGGAAGGCCAATGGTTATGAGAAACTGGCAATCACGTAATAAAATCTTCTAGACTCTGCAAAATTTAGACTCTACAGAACTGTTTGTCTTCTGATTCCTCTTTTCCTTCCCTTCCTTTTTCTTACACTGAAATTTCTACAGCTCAGAGTGTGGCAAAACCTTCTGCAGAAGGATATGGTTACTGAAATTAAAGCAAAATACATTAAGGATGCAAGACCAAATTGACATTTAAGTTTATTGGGTTCAGTATGTAAAGAATCTTGATTTTGTTTGGGAGGCCTGTCCTCTCCCAAGTGACTAAACGGTAGTGTGAGTTGTCTAAGCCAGACATAATTTACATGTTGCCCTTGACGATTACTGAGTTAGGAAGGAGCATATGACATGTGAGAATATTGCTGGTGAGCAACGGTAAATTGTTTTCTCTCTGATAAATACAGATATGGAGGATGAGATACCTGCTTTTTTTTTCTGGACTTGGTTGTGTCATTGTGGGATGCCTCTATGGTGGGCATCTTGCCGACATAAGAAAATTTAGCTGAGACGAGCTGGTGGAGAGGCTGAGTTGGGTAGAGCAAAGAGATGGGCAGCCGAGCACCTACTCAGTACTTGAGGATCCTCATATGGGGTAATAAAATATCCCTATCATTTTGACCACTCAAGTAAGATTTTATTACTTGCACCCAAAGCCATCCTGACTACTAAAGTGCTGTTTGCTGGAGTAGGCTGAAAGACATTACAGATAGTTTTCTTTCCATACTGCCATGCTTCCAGTATGCTCTTCTGTGAGTTATGTCATTAAGGCTGCTGTTGACTATAAATCTGCTTTCTGGAGGGTGTAACACATTCACGATTTATCTCCGTATTTAATAAAACTCACGTGTCACCAAGTTCCTGAGAACATAGCAAATGAAATAGCAAGTTTTGATGGTGAAAAAGGAGCTAGGAAAGAGGGGGCATGGGATAATGCCAGGAAGAGCAGTTTGAGAGGATGGGTTTCAGAATGAGTGAGCTATGAGCAGAGTGGTGACAGTACAACAGAAGCAGTGGGGAGACATGCAGAAGAAGGGGCAGGGGCCAGGGTGGGCATCAGAGGCAAATAGGACTTATCCCAAATGTGAGTTCGACAATCCAGGACTGCCCAAAAAGGCATAGTTCTGATCTGGGACACAGAAAACTGCACGGTTTCTCATTTAAATTTGGGGATTCTGTGATTCCTGCATCTCCCACTGTATAGATGGTATCAAGTTTTACCTGTCACAGTTTTTCTGGTTGGCTGAAGAAACTCAGCCTCTCTGACATAATGGGATTTGATCCTATGGCAAAATATTTATTCCTAACAAGTAGATTCTGGGTCTAATGACTCTGGCATATACAATTTGATTTGGGTTTGATAAAACGTATTGATTTCAGGTCTGGAAAAGAACATTCTCTTCTCTCCTTTCTTCCCTCCCTCCAGCTACCCACCATCCTGTTAAAAAAAAAGAGATTCTTTTCTCCTTTGTGTTTCAGAGTAAAGTTGTATTTTTTTCTTCTGGTGGCCATAGAATGAAAAAAAACAAAGAAATATATTCTGTAGAAGCTGAGGACATGTGTAGCTTCTGCGGTCATACTACGTCTCATTTTCTAAACAGAATCTTCGAAACTCTCCACTTAGATGCTGATGTGCTCCCCCCAGGTGCTGCCCACATGAGCAGAGCATATGTTCTGCTAATGTGCAAGAAAACTTGAGAGAAACCATTGAAGCCTGCTCTCTTCTGGGAGCAGAGAATCTTTCCCATCAGTTCTCCCATGATCCACCCATGTCCTCCTGGCACCTCCCTTCTGGGTCCTGCCAAGCATTAGCTCCTGGCTGCATTTCATCTCTGCCTATTTGCTCATAAGAGGCTAATCTCATGGATTCCATTTGCTACTTTTAGAAAGGGGAGGAGGAGGTGAATCAAGAGAGGAAGTTGTTTTGGAGATCTCCTTAAGGCAATTTCAATAATCAATGACTACAGGGCTGAGTTTCACATCCTAATTATAAATGACTACTTGAGTGGATGGGCTCCTCTTCAAGGCTCTTGGAGTTATGGTTTGCGCTTAGCTTGGTACTATTTCAAAAATGCGCCTTAGGGTTTCCCTGCCTGGTGGCGCAGTGGTTGAGAGTCGGCCTGCCGATGCAGGGGACACGGGTTCGTGCCCCGGTCCGGGAAGATCCCACATGCCGCGGAGCGGCTGGGCCCGTGAGCCATGGCCGCTGAGCCTGCACGTCCGGAGGCTGTGTTCCACAACGGGAGAGGCCACAGCAGTGAAGGGCCCGCGGACCGCAAAAAAAAAAAAAAAAAAAAAAAACAAAACGCACCTTAGCTTTATTATGCAGCCCGTGGAGCGACCACTATAATTAAGCTGCCAAACAGCCCCCCTCACATTTATCACCCTCTCTTTTCAATTACTGCAAAGTTTCTGAAAAAGTCAGCTTAGTGCCTTTAATTTCCTCCTTGATCCTGGCAAATGAGGCCAGAGGAAACAGATGGTGCTGCCACTATCCTCCTGCAGACAAGCAGCCTCAGATGCTGTTGAACTAGAATAAAAAACCGCTGGGATTATAGAGCCTGGGGGTCCACGCCATAGACATCTTTACTCCACAGATCAGAATCACAAGTCTTCTGGTCTGAGCAATGGGATTATCTGAGCTCTGTGAGATAGTGCCCAGGGTAAGAAGTAACGTAAAGGACATCAGCAGAGAAATTCAAAATTTTAATAAATAATTACACATTTGTTAAGGTGAAAATTAGTTAATCTGGCACTCTATCAGCTTGAACCCTCAATTAAGTAGCAATTTTGCCCAATTATAGTAAAACACAATTAGTGCCTATAAGGAGGGCCCTGAGACCTTACTGTTAACTGGAATGCCTTCTGAATCACCCAAGAGGGACCCTGCTGTGTCGGCACAGTCAGTGTTATGGCCACCACCGACTGTGTCGGCACAGTCAGTGTTACATTTATTATATGTTACCTTTTTAAAAGTATGGAACTCAGTCCGACAATGGTAATTGACAATCATATGAAACTCACTCTTGTATCTTCTATTGGGATGTTGCTGAAAGTACTGTGTACACCTCATCAGTTTCATCTCGTGAACCAATTTTAGATCTTGCTGACTGACTCTACTGATTTGTGAAACCATCTTGTTTCCTGCTTTGCTTTGGCCTCTTGGAAGCTCAATGTCTACAGGCACTGAATGCATGGGATAGGATGCTAATCTTATTGCTCCATTTTATTCTCTCATCTAGTTTTCCTTATTCCCTTGTTCTCTCAACCATTTACTTTATCCTTTTTTATACGTGTTTTGGTAAACTCTCTCACCTTGTCTGTAGCATGATTGGAAATGTAAATACTGTGTTTCCTTCCCAGAGACATGCTATTTTGTGAATCAAAATAAGATCACCTAATTTTAAACAGTGAATGTCTGCTAAGAGTTAGATTTATGAGAACTATGAAATGAAACTCTTAGTTCCTTCATGCAATTTTATGGATAGCCATCCACTTTTTCTAGATTTATGTCTCTAAAACATGAAAACAACTTAAAAGTCTTGAATGGATACATGCCCCCACAAAGCTGGGATATTCAAACAGTTTTTCTATGACTTCCGTTACCTAATACAGACCATTATGTGGTCTTAAGTCGCAGCAGTCTGATTCCAACACATAGTCTGATTTTTTTGTAATGCATTGTAAGATACTATATAACGAACAGAGTAAATTATGCAGCTACTTAAACCTTGAATGTCCTGTCTTAGTCACAGTCTCATTATCCACTTTTAATGGAGCATTATACAGCATTAATACTCATTTTTCAAGTCTGTACCCTTTCTGCAAAATGTGTTTACACAAAAGGCTGAGGAAGAATTTTTTTTTTCCTATTTAAATTGATGATGAACAAGTGGGTCACATGCTTTCAGTGATGTGTTTTGGGGCAAGAGAAAATGAGAACAGTGTGAGAATAACAGGGGTGTTTGGGTGAAAGCTGGAGCCATCCTACTTTCCCATGTCTCCTAGGAATGGTTATCCCAACTCCATTAGTACAGAATGAGAGACCATTTGGGTAAATACAGTCACATAAATATATCATTAGGCAGTTTTGTAAAATTCACATTATTTACTCAAGCAAATATGTAATTAGAACATTTTTTAAAACACAGATGATCTACCAAAGAGACTCAAACTGTTCCTTTGGAGCATTTAAGCCTATTGGGTAAAACTGTAATTAGGCCATTAATTAAACCCAAATCATATTATTTATTAAAAGGTGCTTTGCTGATCTGATAAGCATTTTCTTTGCTCTTTTAAGGCATTTTAATAATTGATTATTGTAAACCCCTTGGCTATCACTTGCCCTTCATTCATTCCTTTCTGATTTGCTTCTCGTTTTATTTTATGATGATGGTTATAGATTTAGATTTCCCTGTGGGTAGTGTGTGCAAAAATGCCTGATCTAGCACTGCCACCTTCCACCCCTGCACAGTCCTTCAAAGATATGAGGATGAAAAAGCAGCTCACTGTTTTTTTTAACTATATCCTCTTTGAATTGTTTTTAGGGGAAGTAGTTAGTAGTAACTGTCCTTTTATTTTTTCCTTGTTGTTACACATAGACTTGATAAGATCAAATTTCTTTCAACTTCTAAAACACTGAGGTTGTGTGAACTTCTGGAAATGGGTTTGTTCTGAACCGTCAGATTCCCTTTTTGGGCCATTTTTGTGACCAAAGCATGAATCTGGTAAAATGTTTAATTCAATGTAGTCTTCTGTTTGTGGTCTTGAAAAGGAGTGATGACCCATATAGAAATCAAGGCTTAATCCCATCTCTGGCTTATGTAGAGCAGTATTCACTTACAGTCTTCCAAGGAACCCAGGTCCCAAAGGATTTTAAGTGGATATGAGAAAAAGGTAACCTATTTTTGGCTTGCCTTGCTCCATTCTAGTCTCCACATTATAGCTAGGGTTTTGGGGGGGGTCTTGCTTCTTCTTTCTAAAAATGCAATCTGATCAGTTTCTTAAAAGCTTAAAGTCCTTTTTTGCTCAGAGCCATTGCTTTTGCTCTACCCTTTGTTTGGAGCCCTGCCTGTCTCTGGCCTCTCCTTTGCCTAGGCAACTCAAAGACTTGGTGCAGGGTGGAGTTAAGAACGCCGAAGTGCGACCCAGACTGTCTAGGTTTGAATCCAGCTCCCCTTCTAATTAGCTGAGCAAACTTGGCAAGTCATACACCTTCCTTGCTCCTCAGTTTCCTTATTTACCTCCCTCTTAACATCAGTGGGAATCACTGTACCTAAAGCACCTACATAGTGATCACTATTATTTAGGGCTTTTGTATCTGGGAAACCTTCCTTAACCCTCCGCATCTTGGTTCTCCCTGGAACCTCTCCTGTTTTAACCCCTACCACACATGGCATTGCACTTACTTATTGATTACCTTTCCTCTTACGCTAAACACTACATGAACAGAGAGATGAAGTCCATCTTTTTTAATGTTCTGTCTACAACACCCAGCCCACTGCTGGCTCCAGAAACACCTCCATTGTTCCAGGTGTGGTACTACGTGCCACTGATACACTAGTAAACAGAAAAGACATTGCTCACCCTCATGTAGCTCTCAATCTAATAGGGAGATATTGAGCCAACAGTTATGCTGAAAATAGAAAAATGCAATCAGACAAATGCTATAAAGTATAGGTATGTAGTTTCATAGGATTCTAAAATAGGGGCATTTTGTCTCATCTGGGAATTGAAGTAAACATCTCTAAAGAAGTGATGCTCAGATAAAATCTGAAGGTCGAGTGGTTACTAAGTAGAAGAGGGAGAGAGAAAAACATATTCTAGGTAGAACGAATAGCTTGTGCCAGTATCCTAGGTATGAAACCAGCAGGTGTGATGAACTGTAAAAGGTCCATGTCTTCCAAGTGGAGACATTGAGGAAAAGAGAAATGCTAGATAAAGCTGAAGAGATAGACAAGGACCATGTGTGGAAGGCACTGAAGCTCTCTGTGCCTCAGTTTCCTCACCTGTAAAATACACATGGTAATAGTTATGTGAGAGTTAATGCATGTAAAGTACTTAGTAGACTGTCTAGCAGTTAGTAAGCAATTTAAAACTTAGTGATTATGATGATGATTAGAATATCAGGAAGGACATTATTTCTTTGTACTGTAACAAGGAATGAAATAACTAGTTTCTGTCAGAATGTATACTGAGGAGAAGAAAATGGGGTCTACTTGGTAGCAAAGATGAAGAAAGCACAAACTGGAAGTATGCCCCATCTTCTGCATGTTTCAATATCTGCATTTTAAAACAAATGTTTATGGAGTCCTTTCAAAGAGTCTTGTGCCAGCTTGACTGTGTGTGTGTGTTGGACATCTATTCAGATGCACATCTGGGTTAGGCATCTTACATTTCACAAAAGGAACTGGCCTTATCTTCCATTCATTTGATTACTGAAGCCTGCATGTTTATCCTTCATATGTAACCCTTGGTTTTGCCAGGGTATGTTAATTGTGTGTTCAACTTTTATCAAAATCTTTGTTAAAAACAAAGTGACCAGCATTCTTGGAGAATTACATTAAAGATAATCAGTTTGACATTTCCTCCAAATTCTTTAACATTTACCCCTAGATCATCAAGCTATGAAATGGATAGGTTTATAACCCATTGTGGTGACCTTGTGAAATTACTTCTTAACTGCTCTGTATACTGGGCCCACGGTGTGCCTCCAGGCATAGGCTACAAGAAGGAACTCTGTGAAAGTCACTCTTAGGCGTTCCCATGGAGCTTTTTATCTCAGGTTTTTACATAAACAACTGACATATTATTAGTGGTAAATGTTCTGAGTTTTGGAACTAATTATGTTTCTCATTTTGTCCTGGCTGGTTGTTAGTATGTCTGTAACCGAATTAGCAAGCCCGTACTATGTGTTAGATGTCTTCTCCTTACCCCTCTTTCCTGCACACAGCTTTGGACTCTAGGACCTGACCCATATGGACTGTATTCAGGAGACTCTCTGTCCTTGGGCTTCCATTAGACTTGGCCCATGAGAGGTACCAAGAAAGAGATCTAAAGCTGGGAAGAGAGAGAGACTAGGTACTTACTCCATGAACTCTGCAGGTTTGGACATTGCAGGTTAGCTACTTCCCTTGGTAAGTCCACAGCTCCTATCAGGTGGCCTTTCCTTAGAGTTCTTTCTCTGGGTTCTAGTAACCAACCACTCCTGTCCTTATGCTTCAGGTCTAGAGTAGTAAAAACTGGTGGAGTTGATCCTGTTATCTTCCCAGAGGCACTCCTCTACCCACTTTTTCCATTTCTTAAACCTTTTCAACACCTTTGCAAACATTCCCTTTACCAAACTCTCCTTAATGGATTCCATTTGAATGTCCCATCAGATTTCTGCTGAGACCCTGACTGATAGACTCTTGTAGCTGTGCCAGGCACTGACTAACCGCCTTTTATTTATTTATTTTTATTTATTTATTTATTTATTTATTTATTTATTTATTTATTTATTTACTTACTTACTTATTTATTTTTGGCGGTACGCGGGCCTCTCACTGCTGTGGCCTCTCCCGCTGCGGAGCACAGGCTCCGGGCGCGCAGGCCCAGAGGCCATGGCTCACGGGCCCAGCCGCTCCGCGGCATGCAGGACCCTCCCGGACCGGGGCACGAACCCGCATCCCCTGCATCGGCAGGCGGACCCTCAACCACTGCGCCACCAGGGAAGCCCCCGCCTTTTATTTTTACTCTGCTCTTTTATTTATGGATTTATCTTTTATTCCTTCGAATGATAAATACCTCTGTTCTATAAAGCACCTCAAAATATTCTTTTGCAGGGAGTCAAGGTGTAAATAAACAAATGCATATGCAAATAAATGTGCTGGGTGCTCTGCTATACGCTGGGAATGAAGACAATTAAGTCCTAGTCCTTGGGGAGATGACAGACTGTGGGGAAGACGTTCAAGGAAGCAAATAATCGCAATGCATTGTGATGAGTTATAAAGAGGATGTAGACAAACTCCTGTGGGGACCTGAGTGATGGAGTTCCTTACTGTGCTTGGAGGTGGATGGTCAGTGGGACCAGAGGTGAAGAGGACTACAGTGGTCACAGAAGGGGGGGCTCTTAAAGTCAGGTGGTGACAGGCACTTTATGTAGAGGGCTAGTCCTCTCTCTCCCTGAAACAGCCATGATCTTGCTTGGTGTGTTGAGGTTCCCATTTATTTCCTTTGGAATTGATCATTTATTATTTTAAAAATCTTTTAATTTTCAAGTCTTGATTTAGGGGAAAAAAAACTTGGAAAATGCAGATATACCTTATTATTCTCCAAAGACGTATGTTTAACTCAAATGCAACTAATGAGCCTTGCCAAAGATGCCTAATTCCTTTCCCCTTTCATGTACTACAAGGCTTACGTAAATCAGGTGCCCGCTTCAAAAATGTTTTTCAAACGTCAAGATAAGATATTACGGGGCACATGAGCAGCAGGTAAGTAATGTCTAAGTAGTAGAATACACACACTGTGGTTTCAGTAAGAGGTGAAAATTGTAACAGTGTTTAAAAAGGAAATTGCGATTTACTATGTGATCTTAGAATAAGCTGAAGAATGGTCCATCAAGAGCCTGCCAGCAAACACACTGTGTCCTTCTGTGTGTACTAGAGAAGGCTATTTATTATCTGTCATATTTGTTTTAAAAAAAAAGCCTAAGTGATCAAAATCTCTGAATTGTTTAATTTTGGATTAATCAGAAGATGAAACATGGGCTCTTAGTCTTTCATCAGACTTCAAAATGAGTCCCGACCGAGTCTGCTAACTTAAAAATAAAACCGAATGCATACCTTCCCTGCCGTGTGAAAAAGGTTTGGCTAGCAGGCCTCCTGGACTTTTTTGTCTGTTGGGTTTTTAATGAGGACCAAAGTCTAGGTTCTGGAACATTGTGAATTTTGATTACAGTGGGGTTCCAGCCTGGTTGGAAGGGGGGAAATGTCAGAAACCTCATGAGCTAACCAGCCGGCTTCTAGATGAAAGGCTTTGGAGAGGCTTCTCAGATGCTGCTCACCTCTTGATTTTTATCCAGACCCAAACTCTGAACCCACAGAGGTTCAGTAAGCACAGAATCCCAGCCAATCATTAGCTTTGTAAAATGCTAATCCCTCTTTCAGCAAACAATTATAAGGCATAATTGCTAGTAGAGAAAATCAATTGACCTTCATAGATTTTTAATTGCCCATTTTATTTTGCTTCCTCATAAGTATCAAAGTGATGACATTGGATTTAGTACTATATTGTGTATCTGTTAAAATCCTGACATACGGAAAGTGAGGAGGAGCCTTGATGGTCTCCCCTGACCAAAGTGCCCTTTGATAGCACTGATCTCCAGGGGAAGCATGCTTCAAGAGTACACTGAAGCTAGACCGGGCTTCCCTGGTGGCGCAGTGGTTGGGAGTCCGCCTGCCGATGCAGGGGACACGGGTTCATGCCCCGGTCTGGGAGGATCCCACATGCCGCGGAGCAGCTGGGCCCGCGAGCCATGGCCGCTGAGCCTGTGCATCCGGAGCCTGTGCTCCGCAGAGGGAGAGGCCACAACAGTGAGAGGCCCGCATACTGCAAAAAAAAAAAAAAAAAAAAAAAAAGAGTACACTGAAGCTAGACAGTACTTAGTTTCTTAGCTTCTCTCTAGAGACTTCTATGGAGTGTGCCAATTAGTGACCTGATGGGTGGTTTGTATGTGTTGATAGACACCAAGACATAAGGATCATTCCAGGCAGTGATCACTGAGCCACTTAACTGTAAGATGCCTGTAATTAAGTTAACCCTTATCCAATTTAGAGTAAATAAGCCTCGGTCAAAATAAACCACCAGATATCATTGTTGAGATCATGTGCATTCATGTTGTTGCGCTAGGACTGTGGATTGCAAACACTTCAATTTTCCAGCCCATGTGGAGATAGGTAGGTTCTGTGGGCCACCCAGCAGTTTGGTTCTACTTACCCCTGATAAGGTGAGGAGATGGGGTATGCCGGGGAGCATGTGTGTGTACACGTGTGTGTGTGTGTGTGTGTGTGTGTGTGTGTGTGTGTGTGTGTGTGTGTGTGGAGGTGGGGCAGGGAGTAGTCATTCTTTGTTAGAAGGTGAATGATATAGCATTACATGGGATAAACTGGATTGGTAGCTAGCTTTTATTAAATATAAATTGGCCATTTATTGTTCCTTCATTCTTTGAATGTTTATTGAACCCTTAAGCCCTGTGCCAAAATTCCATGATAAGGGTTAGTTCTTGTCGTCATGTAAATGCCCTGATCGTTAAGCACAAAGCGCTAGGGACGCTTACATGAGGAACATCTAAGATCAGAGGAAGGGAAGCTTCCTTTGAGAAGGTGACACTTGAGACAAATCTTGAAGACAGGGGGGACCATCAAAGAGAAAGAAGTATATTATAGGAAGAGAGCGCTGCATTACAAATGGCAAAGAGACAAGAGAGAACTGACATATCTGGGGAGCAAATTTTCTAAAGCAGATACCATCGATGTTAAAACTTTACACCTGGATCTACAGACATACCTGGTATATAAATTCCGTAGATAAGCCTTACCATCACGGTATTGTTAAGTGATGGAGTCTGTATGTCCAAATACATTTCAAGTAGGAGAGAAATCACTGTCTTTTTCTGGTAATAGCATCCCCTATTTTTGTTTGAAAAAATCACCCTCACTCCACTCTCAGTGTAGTTCAGATGAGGTTGACTCATCGCTGTAAGTCTGACCCACAGGAATCTGGTATGCCTGGGCCAACTACACTTGTGTTCAGAGTGATCAAGGCAGAGAGGATTAATGGGGAAGACTGGGGAGTGATGAGGCTGGAGCAGTGAGCTGAGGCCAGACCATGAATGATCCTGTAGGCTGGGGTCACAGGTTTGGACTTTTATTATCTGAGGTCAATTGGTAATTGTGGGATTTTAAATAGGGGACTGACAAAATTTAGCTGACTTCTTAGATAAAACTTAAGAGGGGGTAGGAACTGATTGAAATGTAGCAAGAGGTCCTCCCAATAGGGCAGGTGAAAATGAAAAAAGCCTGGACTAAAACAATGACAATGCAAAAATCAGATGATTGTGGATTTGGAGGATATCAAGGGGATGGAAAACACAAAACAGTATTAGATTAATGAGTTTGCAAATTCTTTGGACATCTAAGTGGAGATGTCTAGTCAGATAACTGGATATAAATATATAGACTTAAGCTAAGATAAATGCACTTAAGGTATAAATTCCAAATTTGTCAGCAATAAAGTTCATGTCCGTGATGGCAATGTGTTGGGGGTGGAGGATAATTTGTGTAACAATTGGCAACTTATAAAGTCAAGTCACAGTTACCCCTCAGTGGAGGGCCCATGGGAGTGGTGTTTGGTTAAATCAGATGTCACAGTGATGCCATCAAAAAAGCCCTTGGCTAAAACTCTAGTTTGGGGGACTTATTTCCAACGAACTATTATCTTTTTTTAAAAAAACATTTACAAAGCTGCTTAGCTTCTGAGATTTTTAGTTTCCTCGATTCAGAAATAAGGAAATTGGTAAGGGTACTACCTGCCAACCAACTAAAATAATCTTCATGAATTGTGTATCTTATTATTATAATAAATCAAACCCCTGCCAATATAGAAGAAAGTTCTGTAAAGAATACACTTAACTAAATATTTTCAGGAGAGGTGGGGTGTAGGAAAGAAAGGGGTGAGTTAAACTGTTCGTAATCTCCTTCAACTTCAATTATGCTTCTCCATCCCAAACTCAATTGTCCGTAAATATTGGTAGTCACAATTGGGTCTGAAGGTGAATTTGGCTCACAGATAGATATGTTTTCTTTAGTTTGCATAGTGCTTTGTTTTTTTAATTGAAATTGTTGCATCTTTGAAAAATCAAGTTTTATGTGAAATTCTAGTTTTCGCATAAAATAAAAAATATAAGGTTTGGAGCACTGGTTCATGTGTTTTCTGTGGTTATCCTAACTGGGAACTGGATGGAGGTTGCCCCCTCTTTAGTTCACCGCAGTTCCTACCATTCCCTCTTTCCTTATACATGGGGATACGTTCTGTCATATCCCTGGCTTAGTTGCATAGGGTTGATTATGACCCTGGATTACCCAAATTCCCAAGCAATGATTGCAAAAAGACAGCAAAACATAAATTCGGAAATAGGAATAAAGTATAAAGTGAACTGTGTTTTCATCATTCCTTTTACCCTGCTTTCTTCAAAGCAGTGAATTTTACTTGCATTAAAATGCATTTTAAATAGGGATAAAGATGCTAATTGTAAAATGTGATACAGTTCAGTTTCAGCTCTAGCCCCTGAAGACTTGAATATGCTTTTTAGAAAAATACAAAATGCTGTTCCTATGAAACTTTGTTTTCACACTTTGGTATCTATGATGACATCTTTTCAGGGAATCCATAAGAGCTTTGAGGACTGGAAAGTTTTATGTTTTAATTTTCAAAATGACTTTAAAAATTAATAGTAACTTAACCTGGCCTACTTGGATGGCCAGTTTTTTAACTTTCCACTTGACATGTGACCAAATTTGCAATTGTCTTTGCAATTGCATTGTTGTGAGTGATGGCCAGAAGAGACAGCATTTTATTTTTGGTACTGCATTTTTGTAACTTAAGTGCTCAGGTGACCACTGAGCACTTGTGCTTTAGTTAATCCATGTTATTTCCCGCCACCCCTCTTTTAAATGGTGCCTGTTTATTTCTCAGTTTTGAGAACTACTGAAAAACATTTCGGAGTTGGTATACTGAAATTTGTTTGAGATCTATCTATTGAAGGGAGTGCTGTGAGGATTGACCAAGAGGGCACATTTAAAGTCATAATATAACAAGATATGCATATTTTCTGTTTTCTTAAAATGAAGGGTGGAGGAAAGATAACTTACTGGGCACTGAGCATACATGCCCGGCTATATGGCAGGAACTTTGCATACCTTACATTGTTTAATCTACAAACCTTATGAAAAGTTATTAACCCTGTTTTGATGAGGAGGAGTGAAGGATCGGAGAGTTTAAGTGCCTTGCACAGTATCACACTTTCAGAACTAAAATCCAGCCTCTTAGACCTGAAGGGCAAGGGCTATTTGTCATATGGGTGTGATATACAGAGGACAGCTAGGGAAGGGAAGGAAAATGTCTCTTAAACAAGCAAATATTAAATTAGCTTTGCCATATTCTCTAATTCTTTGTAACTTAAATAATACCTGTTTTTCAAAGAACTATATTGCTCATTGCTGTAATCAGCAATGAAAACCTATACTGTCCCATATCAGCAGGGTCTGCATATTTCCCTAC
>NW_006782029.1:24643-62175 GCF_000442215.2 Lipotes vexillifer | reverse complement strand
CCCTACAGCTGATTTCTGAGATGCTTTACTTGGAATGTTGTTACTTGTTTATTTTACATTGTTACTTTTTAGAGATATTATATAAAAAGGTTACCAAAACCTCAGTTTTTTGATGGTTAATTTTTAAATGGAAGTATAGTTGATTTATAATATGTTTCAGATGTACAGCATAGTGATCCAGTATTTTTATACATTACACTTCATTAAAATTATTACAAAATAATGGCTATAATTCCCTGTGCTGTACAGTATATCCTTGTTGCTTATCTATTTTATACACAGTAGTTTATATCACTTAATTCCATATTTCTATCTTGCCCCTCCTCCCTTTCCTCTCCCCACTGGTAACCACTAGTTTTCTGTATCTGTAAGTCTGTTTCTCTTTTGCATATACATTCATTTTATTTTTTAGATTACACATACAAGTGATATCACACAGTATTTGTTTTTTTTCTGTCTGATTTATTTCATGAAGCATAATATTCTCTAGATAGAGACACATTGCTGCAAATGACAGAATTTCATTTTTCTTTATGGCTGAGTGATAATCCATTGTGTGTATATACCATATCTCCTTTATCCATTCATCTGTTAATGGACACTTGGGTTGCTTCTATACCTTGGTCATTATAAATAGTGCTGCTATGAACACTGAGGTGCATGTATCTTTTTGAATTAGTGTTTTTATTTTTTTTTTTCCGGTTATATACCCAGGAGTGGAAATGCTGGGTCATATGGTAGTTCTTTTTTAAATTTTTTGAGGAACCTCCATACTGTTTTCCATAGTAGCTGTACCAATTTACATTGCCACCAACAGTATACACAGGTGTCCTTTTCTCCACATCCTCGCCAATATTTGTTATGAATAGACATTTTTGATGATATCCACTCTGGCAGGTGTGATGCGATAATCTCACTGTTTTGATTTCCGTTTCTCTAACAGTTAGCAATATTGGGCATCTTTTCATGTGCTTGTTAACCACCTGTATGTCCACTTTGGAAAAATGTCTATGCAAGTATTCTGTCCATTTTTTGATTGGGTTTGGTTTTTTGATACTGAGTTTTATGAGCTGTTTATATATTTTGGATATTAACCCCTTGTTGATCATATCACTTGCAAATATTTTCTGCCATTCTGTCAGTTTTCTTTTCATTTTGTTAATGGTTTTCTTTGCTGTGCAAAAGGTTTTAAGTTTAATTAAGTCCCATTTGTTTATTTTTGCTTTTATTTCTTTTGCCTTAACAGACAGAAAAAACAATTGCTGTGATTTTTGTAAAAGAGTGCTCTGCCTATATTCTCTTCTAGGAGTTTTATTGTTTCAGGTCTACATTTAGGTTTTTAATCCATTTTGAGTTTATTTTTGTATACAATGTGAGTAAATGGTTCTAATCTCATTGTTTTACATGTTGCTGCCCAGTTTTCCCAATAAGTTTTCTTATTGAAGAGACTGTCTTCTCTCCATTGTATATTCTTGCCAACTTTGTTATAGATTAATTCAACATAAGTGTGTGGGTTTAGTTCTTGGCTCTCTATTCTGTTTCACTGATCTATGTGTCAGTTTTTATGCCAGTACCATGCTGTTTTTCTTACCGTAACTTTGTAGTATAGTTTGAAGTCTGGGAGGGTGATACTTCCAGCTTTGTTCTTTTTTCTCAAGATTGCTTTGGCAATTCAGGGTGTTCCATGGTTCCATGAGAATTTCAGAATTATTTGTTCTAGTTCTGTGACAAATGTCATTGGTATTTTGATAGGGATTGATTGTATTAAATCTATAGATTGCTTTGAGTAGTATGGGCATTTTAACAAATATTAATTCTTTCAATCAAAGAGCACAAGATATCTTTCCATTTCTTTGTATCATCTTCAATTTGCTTCATCACTGTTTTATACTTTTCAGAGTATAGGTCTTTCACCTCTTAGGTCAAGTTTGTTCCTAGGTGTCTTCTTTTTGATGTGATTTTTAAACAGGGTTGGCTTTTTACTTTCTCTTTCTGATAGTTCATTACTAGTGTATAGAAAAGCAACAGGTTTCTCTATATTAGTCTTGAATCCTGCAAATTAGTTGAGTTCATTTATTCTAATAGTTTTTTGGTGGAGACTTAAGGGTTTTCTATATAAAATATCATGTCATCTGCAAATAGTGACAGTTTTACTTCTTCCCTTCTGTTTTTTTTTTTTTTAACTTTTACTGAGATATAATTCATATACCATACAATTAGCCCATTTAAAGTATACAATTCAATAGTTTATAGAATATACACAGATATATGCAACATCCTACAGTCAATTTTAGAACATTTTCATCACCTCATAAAGAAATCCTACATCCTTTAGAATCACCCCACATATGACGCTTTTCTTTGCTTTTTTTTTTAGAACATCTTTATTGGAGTATATAATTGCTTTACAATGATGCATTAGTTTCTGCTTTATAACAAGTAAATCAGCTATACATATACATATATCCCCATATCTCCTCCCTCTTGCATCTCCCTCCCACCCTCACTATCCCACTCCGCTAGGTGGTCACAAAGCACAGAGCTGATCTCCCTGTGCTATGTGGCTGCTTCCCACTAGCTATCTGTTTTACATTTGGTAGTGTATATATGTCCATGTCACCCCTCTCTCACTTCATCCCAGCTTACCTTTCCCCCTCCCTGTGTCCTCAAGTCCATTCTCTACGTCTGCGTCTTTATTCCTGTCCTGCCGCTAGGTTCTTCAGAACCTTTTTTTTTTAATTTTAGATTCCATATATATGTGTTAGCATACAGTATTTGTTGTTCTCTTTCTGACTTACTTCACTCTGTATGACAGACTCTAGGTCCATCCACCTCACTACAAATAACTCAATTTCATTTCTTTTTATGGCTGAGTAATATTGCATTGTATATAGGTGCCACATCTTCTTTATCCATTCATCTGTCGATGGACACTTAGGTTGCTTCCATGTCTTGGCTATTGTAAATAGAGCTGCAATGAACATTGTGGTACAACACTCTTTTTGAATGATGGTTTTCTCAGGGTATATGCCCAGTAGTGGGATTGCTGGGTCATATGGTAGTTCCATTTTTAGTTTTTTAAGGAACCTCCATACTGTTCTCCATAGTGGTTGTATCAATTTGCATTCCCACCAACAGTGCAAAAGGGTTCCATTTTTTCCACACCCTCTCCAGCATCTATTGCTTATAGATTTTTTAAAATTAATTAATTTATTATTTATTTTTGGCCGTGTTGGGTGTTCCTTGCTGCACGCAGGCTTTCTCTAGTTGCAGCAAGCGGGGGCTGCTCTTCGTTGCAGTGCACGGGCCTCTCATTGTGGTGGCTTCCCTTGTTGCGGAGCACAGGCTCTAAGCGTGTGGGCTCAGTAGTTGTGGCTTGCGGGCTCTAGAAAGCAGGCTCAGTAGTTGGGGCACGCGGGCTTAGTTGCTCTGCTGCACGTGGCATCTTCCTGGAACAGGGCTTGAACCCATGTCCCCTGCATTGGCAGGTGGATTCTCAACCACAGCGCCACCACAGAGGCCCGTTTATAGATTTTTTGATGATGGCCATTCTGACCAGGGTGAGTTGATACCATATTGTCGGTTTGATTTGCATTTCTCTAATGATTAGTGATGTTGAGCATCCTTTCATGTGTTTGTTGGCAATCTGTATATCTTCTTTGGAGAAATGTCTGTTTAGGTCTTCTGCCCATTTTTGGATTGGGTTGTTTTTTTTTGATAGTGAGCTGCATGAGCTGCCTGTGTATTTTGGAGATTAATCCTTTGTTAGTTGCATCGTTTGCAAATATTTTCTCCCACTCTGAGGGTTGTCTTTTTGTCTTTTTTATGGCTTCCTTTGCTGTGCAAAAGCTTTGAAGTTTCATTAGGTCCCATTTGTTTATTTTGGTTTTTATTTCCATTTCTCCAGGAAATGGGTCAAAAAGGATCTTGCTGTGATTTACCTTATACAGTGTTCTGCCTATGTTTTCCTCTAAGAATTTTATAGTGTCTGGCCTTACATTTAGGACTTTAATCCATCTGGAGTTTATTATTGTGTATGGTATGAGGGAGTGTTATAATTTCATTCTTTTACATGTAGCTGTCCAGTTTTCCAAGCACCACTTGTTGAAGAGTCTGTCTTTTCTCCATTGTATATTCTTGCCTCCTTTATCAAAAGTAAGGTGACCATATGTGTGTGGACTTATCTCTGGTCTTTCCTGTTCCATTGATCTATATTTCTGTTTTTGTGACAGTACCATACTGTCTTGATTACTGTAGCTTTGTAGTATTGTCTGAAGTCAGGGAGCCTGATTCCTCCAGCTCCGTTTTTCTTTCTCAAGATTGCTTTGACTCTTTGGGTTTCCATACAAATTGTGAAATATTTGTTCTACTTCTGTGAAAAATGCCATTGGTAGTTTGATAGGGATTGCATTGAATCTGTAGATTGCTTTGGGTAGTAGAGTCATTTTCACAGTGTTGATTCTTCCATCCAAGAACATGGTATATCTCTCCAACCATTTGTATCATCTTTAATTTCTTTCATCAGTGTCATAGTTTTCTATATGTTTCCTTAGGTATTTTATTCTTTTTGTTGCAGTGGTAAATGGGAGTGTTTCCTTAATTTCTCTTTCTGATTTTTCATCTTTAGTGTATAGAAATGCAAGAGATTTCTGTGCATTAATTTTGTATCCTGCTGCTTTACTAAATTCATTGATTAGCTCTAGTAGTTTTCCAGTAGTGTCTTTAGGATTCTCTATGTATAGTATCATGTCATCTGCAAACAGTGACAGCTTTACTTCTTTCCTGATTTGGATTCCTTTTGTTTCTTTTTCTTCTCTGATTGCTGTGGCAAAAACTTCCAAATCTATGTTGAATAATAGTGGTGAGATTGGGCAACCTTGTCTTGTTCCTGATATTGGTGGAAATGGTTACATTTTTTCACCATTGACAACAATGTTGGCTGTGGGTTTGTCATATATGGCCTTTATTATGTTGAGGTAAGTTCCCTCTATGCCTACTTTCTGGGGGGTTTTTATCATAAATGGGTGTTGAACTTTGTTGAAACCTTTGTCTGCATCTATTGAGATGATCATGTGGTTTTGCTCCTTCACTTTGTTAATATGGTGTATCACATTGATTGATTTGTGTATATTGAAGAATCCTTGCATTCCTGAGATAAACTCCACTTGATCATGGTGTATGATTCTTTTAATGCGCTGTTGGATTCTGATTGCTAGTATTTTGTTGACGATTTTTGCATCCATTTTTATCAGTGATATTGGCCTGTACTTTTCCTTCTCTGTGACATTTTTGTCTGGTTTTGGTATCAGGGTGATCGTGGACTCATAGAATGAGTTTGGGAGTGTTTCTCCCTCTGCTATATTTTGGATGAGTTTGAGAAGATTAGGTGTAAGCTCTTCTCTAAATGTTTGATAGAAATCTCCTGTGAAGCCATCTGGTCCTGGGCTTTTTTTGTTGGAAGATATTTAATCACAGTCTCAATGTCAGTGCTTGTGATTGGTCTGTTTATATTTTCTATTTCATCCTGGTTCAGACTTGGATGGTTGTGCATTTCTAAGAATTTATCCGTTTCTTCCAGGTTGACCATTTTATTGTCATAGAGTTGCTTGTAGTAATCTCTCATGATCCTTTGTATTTCTGCAGTGTCAGTTGTTACTTCTCCTTTTTCATTTCTAATTGTATTGATTTGAGTCTTCTCCCTTTTTTTCTTGATGAGTCTGGCTAATGGTTTATCAATTTTGTTTATCTTCTCAAAGAACCAGCTTTTAGTTTTATTGACCTTTGCTATCATTTCCTTCATTTCTTTTTCATTTATTTCTGATCTGATCTTTATGATTTCTTTCCTTCTGCTGACTTTGGGTTTTTTTGTTCTTCTTTCTCTACTTGCTTTAGGTGTAAGGTTAGGTTGTTTATTTGAGATGTTTCTTGTTCCTTAAGGTAAGATTGTATTGCTATAAACTTCCCTATTTGAACTGCTTTTGCTGCATCCCATAGGTTTTGGGTCATCGTGTTTTCATTGTTATTTGTTTCTAGGTATTTTTTGATTTCCTCTTTGATTTCTTCAGTGATCTCTTGGTTATTAAGTAGTGTATTGTTTAGCCTCCATGTGCTGGTATTTTTTACAGACTTTTTTCCGTAATTGATATCTAGTCTCATAGCGTTGTGGTCAGAAAAGATACTTGATACAATTTCAATTTTCTTAAATTTACCAAGGCTTGATTTGTGACCCAAGATATGATCTATCCTGGAGAATGTTCCATGAGCACTTGAGAAAAATGTGTATTCTGTTGTTTTTGGATGGAATGTCCTATAAATATCAATTAAGTCCATCTTGTTTAATGTATCATTTAAAGCTTGTGTTTCCTTATTTATTTTCATTTTGGATGATCTGTCCATTGGTGAAAGTGGGGTGTTAAAGTCCCTTACTATGATTGTGTTACTGTCAATTTCCCCTTTTATGGCTGTTATTTTTTGCCTTATGCATTGAGGTGCTCCTATGTTGTGTGAATAGATATTTACAACTGTTATATCTTCTTCTTGGATCGATCCCATGATCATTATGTAGTGTTCTTCTTTGTCTCTTGTAATAGTCTTTGCTTTAAAGTCTATTTTGTCTGATATGAGAATTGCTACTCCAGCTTTCTTTTGATTTCCATTTGCATGGAATATCTCTTTCCATCCCCTCACTTTAAGTCTGTATGTGTCCCTAGGTCTGAAGTGGGTCTCTTGTAGACAGCATATATACGGCTCTTGTTTTTGTATCCATTCAGCCAATCTATGTCTTTTGGTTGGAGCATTTAATCCATTTACATTTAAGGTAAATGTCGATATGTATGTCCCTGTTACCATTTTCTTAATTGTTTTGGGTTTGTTATTGTAGGTCTTTTCCTTCTCTTGTGTTTCTTGCCTAGAGAAGATCCTTTAGCATTTGTTGTAAAGCTGGTTTGGTGGTGCTGAACTCTCTCAGCTTTTGCCTGTCTGTAAAGGTTTTAATTTCTCTGTCAAATCTGAATGAGATCCTTGCTAGGTAGAGTAATCTTGGTTGTAGGTTTTTCCTTTTCATCACTTTAAATATGTCCTGCCAGTCCCTTCTGGCTTGCAGAGTTTCTGCTGAAAGATCAGCTGTTAACCTTATGGGGGTTCCTTGTGTGTTATTTGTTGTTTTTCCCTTGCTGCTTTTAATATTTTTTCTTTGTATTTAATTTTTGATAGTTTGATTAATATGTGTCTTGGCATGTTTTCCTTGGATTTATCCATATGGGACTCTCTGTGCTTCCTGGACTTGACTAACTATTTCCTTTCCCATATTAGGGAAGTTTTCAAATATAATCTCTTCAAATATTTTCTCATTCCCTTTCTTTTTTTCTTCTTCTTCTGAGACCACTATAATTCAAATGTTGGTGCATTTAATGTTGTCCCAGAGGTCTCTGAAACTGTTTGCAATTCTTTTCATTCTTTTTTCTTTATTCTGGTCTGAAGTTGTTATTTCCACTATTTTACCTTCCAGGTCACTTACCCATTCTTCTGCCTCAGTTATTCTGCTATTGATTCCTTCTAGAGATTTTAAATTTAAATTTAAAATCTAGATTTAAATTCTAGAGAATTTTAAATTTCATTTATTGTGTTGTTCGTCATTGTTTGTTTGCTCTTTATTTCTTCTAGGTCCTTGTTAAACGTTTCTTGTATTTTCTCCATTCTGTTCCGAAGATTTTGGATCATGTTTACCATCATTATTCTGAATTCTTTTTCAGGTAGGCTGCCTATTTCCTCTTCATTTGTTAGGTCTCGTGGATTTTTACCTTGCTCCCTCATCTGCTGTATGTTTCTCTGTCTTCTTATTTTGCTTAACTTACTGTGTTTGGGGTCTCCTTTTTGCAGGCTGCAGGTTCGTAGTTCCCGTTGTTTTTGATGTCTGTCCCCAGTGGCTAAGGCTGGTTCAGTGGGTTGTGTAGGCTTCCTGGTGGAGGGGACTAGTGCCTGTGTTCTGGTGGATGAGGCTGTATCTTGTCTTTCTGGTGGGCAGGTCCACATCTGGTAGTGTGTTTTGGGGTGTCTGTGGCCTTATTATGATTTTAGGCAGCCTTTCTGCTAATGGATGGGGTTGTGTTCCTGTCTTGCTAGTTGTTTGGCATAGGATGTCCAGCACTGTAGCTTGCTGGTCGTTGAGTGAAGCTGGGTGCTGGTGTTGAGATGGAGATCTGTGGGAGATTTTTGCCGTTGGCTATTATGTGGAGCTGGGAGGTCTCTTGTGGACCAGTGTCCTGAACTTGGCTCTCCCACCTCAGAGGCACAGCCCTGTTGCCTGGCTTGAGCACCAAGATCCTGTCATTCACACGGCTCAGAATAAAAGGGAGGAAAGAAAAAAAGAAAGGAGAAGATAAAATAAAGTAAAATAAAATAAAGTTATTTAAATAAAAAATAATTATTAAGAAAAAAATTTTTTTTAGTAATTTAAAGAAACAAATGGACAGACAGAACCCTAGGACAAATGGTAAAAGCAAAGCTCTACAGGCAAAATCACACACAAAGCGTACACATGCACACTCACAAAAAGAGAAAAAGGGAAAAATATATATATATATCGTTGCTCCCAAAGTCCACCTCCTCAATTTGGGATGATTCCTAGTCTATTAAGGTATTCTACAGATGCAGGGTACATCAAGTTGATTGTGGAGATTTAATCCGCTGCTCCTGAGGCTGCTGGGAGAAATTTCCCTTTCTCTTCTTTGTTCACACCGCTCCCAGGATTCAGCTTTGGATTTTGACCCGGCTCTGCGTGTAGGTCGCCTGAGGGCATCTGTTCTTTGCTCAGACAGGACGGGGTTAAAGGAGCAGCTGATTCGGGGGCTCTGGCTCACTCAGGCCGGGGGGAGGGAGGGGTACGGACAAGGGGCGAGCCTGTAGTGGCAGAGGCCATTGTGACTTTGCACCAGCCTGAGGCGCACCATGTGTTTTCCCACAGAAGTTGTCCCTGGATCACGGGACCCTGGCAGTGGTGGGCTGCACAGGTTCCCGGGAGGGGCGGTGTGAATAGTGACCTGTGCTTGCACACAGGCTTCTTGGTGGCTGCAGAAGCAGCCTTAGCATCTCATGCCCGTCTCTGGGGTCTGCCCTGATAGCCGCAGCTCGCGCCTGTCTCTGGAGCTCCTTTAAGGGGCGCTCCTAATCCCTTCTCCTCGCGCACCAGGAAACAAAGAGGCCAGAAAAAGTCTCTTGCCTCTTAGGCAGGTCCATACTTTTCCCCGGACTCCCTCCTGGCTAGCTGTGGTGCACCAGCTCCCTTCAGGCTGTGTTCACGCACCCAACCCCAGTCCTCTCCCTGGGACCCAACCTCTGAAGCCCTAGCCTCAGCTCCCAGCGCCCACCCGTCGTGGAGGGGGAGCAGACAAGCCTCTTGGGCTGGTGAGTGCTGGTCGGCACTGATCCTCCGTGCAGGAATCTCTCCGCTTTGCCCTCCGCACCCCTGTTGCTGCGCTCTCCTCCGTGGCTCTGAAGCTTCCCCACCTTCCGCCACCCGCAGTCTCCACCTGTGAAGGGGCTTCCTAGTGTGTGGAAACTTTTCCTCCTTCACAGCTCCCTCCCAGAGGTGCAGGTCCCGTCCCTATTCTTTTGTCTTTGTTTTTTCTTTTGCCCTACCCAGGTATATGGGGAGTTTCTTGCCTTTTGGGAAGTCTGAGGTCTTCTGCCAGCGCTCAGTAGGTGTTCTGCAGGAGTTGATCCACATGTAGATGTATTTCTGATGTATTTGTGGGGAGGAAGGTGATCTCCACGTCTTACTCTTCTGCCATCTTGAAGCTCCTCTGAGTGTTTTCTTTTTATTAGCAATTCAGTTTCACTTCTAGTGATGGATCTATTCAAATTGTCTCTTTCTTCTTGATTCAGTCTTGGCAGGATGTATGTTTCTAGAAATTTGTCCATTTCTTCTAGGTTGTCCAATTTGTTGGGATAGTTGTTCATATCATTCTCTTATTATTTTTTGTATCTCTGTGGTGTCAGTTGTTATCCATTCTATATATATTGGTTTGCATCTGCTAATCCAAAACTCGCAATCTATCCCTCTCTCACCCCCTTTCCCCTTGGCAACCACAAGTCTGTTCTCCATGTCTGTGAGTCTGTTTCATAGATAAGTTTGTTTGTGTCATATTTTAGATTCCACACATAAGTGATATCATATGGTATTTATCTTCCTCTTTCTGAATTAGTTCACTTAGTGTGATAATCTCGAGGTCCAGATTTTTCTTATTTCTTGAGGAAGCCCTGTATTACTATAAACTTCCCTCTCAGAAATGCTTTTGCTGTACTCCATAGATTTTGGACTGTTGTGTTTTCATTTCCATTTGTCTCAAGGTATTTTCTGATTTCCTTTTTGATTTTTTCATTGACCCATTGGTTTTTTAGTAGCATATTATTTCGTCTCCACATGTTCATTCTTTTCCCATTTTTCTTTCTGTAGTTGATTTCTTGTTTCATTCTGGTGTAAATTTGTTGAAACTTGTTTTGTGGCCTATCAAGTGATCTATCCTGGAGAATGTTCCATGTGCACTTAACAAGAATGTATATTCTGCTGTTTTTAGATGGAATGTCCTGTAGATATCTATTAAGTCCAACTGGTTTATTGCATCATTTAAGACCACTGTTGCCTTATTGATTTTTTGATTTGTCCATTAATGTTTAGGGGTGTTAAAGGTCCTTACACTTATTGTATTATTGTCAATTTCTCCCTTTATGACTGTTAGCATTTGCTTTATATATTTAGGTGCTCCTGTATTGGGTGCATATATGTTAACGAGTATAATATCATCTTCTTTTATTGATCCCTTTATCATTTATAATACCCTTCTTTGATTTTCATTATAGCCTTTGTTTTCAAGTGTATATTGTCTGATGGGATATTGCTGCTAGAGCAGACCCTCTCTCTTCCCTGCCTTGGGGGCAAGCCAACATGCACATGCTTCTCACAGGTGGAGTCCAGGCTTTGCCCAGCCCTCCTGTTAATCCCAGTGGTCCAACCAGCCAAGTGGGCTCATCTTAGGACACCAGGACTGGGGTGCCCAATCTGTGCTTCTTACCACTCACTTCCCAGGGTGGGAGTCCACCTCTGTATTCTCCCTGTTCCTGAGTCCCCTCCCAGGGACACAGACCCTGACTCCAACTGCTTTTCTTCCCTTCCTTCCTGATTATATGTATGTCTTTCTTACAGCCTTGTTGTATAGAAGTCCTTCTGCCAATTTCCGGTTCATTTTCAGTGAGAATTCTTCCACATAGAGATGTATTTTTGATGTATTTGTCATGGGAGGTGAGCTCCATGTCCTCTTGCTCCACAACCTTGATTAAGCTCCAAAACCTAAATATTTTTTATGCTTCCGAGAGAGCTTAAACTTTTCAAGGCTCAGGGGCATTTCAGTAAATTTGGTCTATTATCCTCACATCTTAAAATTCTGCAAATGTTTGGATAATTAACTTTTTTCCATTATAAGATTGCTGTTGTTCCCTAGATAGTATTTGTGATTGATTGTCATATAGTTTCCCGAACTTTAGGTTAATTTAATGTTGCTTAGAACTAAATAGGGGAGTTATTTCTTTGAGAAAACTCTAGATGTAGATGTGAAAGGCAATACTTATTTCTATTAATTATTATAATAAATCGATCAAAAAGAATATAACTTTATTAATTGCAAAACTCAGAGTTTTAGGATGAGGGTGACTGTGAACATGAGAAGCCCTCCAGAAGAATAATTGAAAATTTTATCAGTAGTCTGTGAATGTCCATACCCCTTCATCTATTTTTGACACATCTAGAACACTTAGTGGTCTTGCTTGTTTTGGATCAGTTGCAACCATGCAAGTGGAAGGTTTAAAAACTGGCCTTCCAAATAGGCCAGGTTATGTTTGTACTAGTTTTTTAAAACATTTTGAAAAATAAACATGGAACTTTCCAGTCCTTAAAGGCTTTGGGGATTCCCTGAAAAGATGTCATCATAGATGCCAGCTTCAAAAACAAAGTTTTGGAAGTAATTTTTGGAAGTGATCATGTGACAACTATCCCCTTAGCTATGAGTCTTACCAGTGAGGATTTTTCTGAGCAAAGCACTTCCAGTAGAGAAGTGTAAACCAGTGTATCCTTCTTGGATCTGGGGTTTGGGAAAAGTACCCACTGCTAGAACATACAGAAAGTGAAAACTAGGCTAGTGTGGAGAGTTTGAGGGGTAGAAAGGAGGAAAATCTAAATGCTAAAGAAGACAAGATGGAACTGTAAAATTAGGAAAGACATCATCAGAAGCTACCCACAAACTCTTTGGGTCTCATTTACCCCATAATTGCTTATGTGTATAATTGCATATGTGTATAATTTGCTCCCTAGACCAAACAAAGCAAAATCAGGTGGGCATTTTCACCTCACATTCTACACGTTATGCTTTGTTCTGTTTTTATACATTCTTTGGATCAAATACCCTGGGAAAGTGTCTGAATAAGTAATTCTAGGTTTTCCCACGAGAGTTCTGAAGTGGAAGAGTGTACTGGAGAAAAGAAAGAGAAAATGCAGAGGCTGTGCATCCCCATGTAAAGGGGGCATCAACATGAAGATTTCCCCAATTTTTGTAGGGGAAAATTAAGATGGTCCTGGGATTTATTATTAATAGTTACATGGGGACAGGTAAGAGTTAACATTTATTGAGCATCTTCTAGGTACGAGGCACTATTTTGAGCAATATGGACATAAAACAAAACAACTTGGGCCCTGTCCTCATTGAGATATATTAGGAAAGAGAGGCAATGGCCAAGTAATTAGAAGTGTTTTGAGAGTTCCGGAAGCAAAGTACAGGGTACTAAGGAAATATATACAGAGTGAATTTAACCTAGTCTAGGAAGTCTGGGTAGTGTCACTAAGGAAGGATGGATGCTAATTCATCAAAGAAATGGAGTTGTGAGGAAGGGAACCTTCTAGGCAGTCATACCCACCACCTCCATGAAGGAGAAAGGTAATAAGAAACACAAATATTGGGTGGGCCAAAATGTTCGTTTGTTTTTTTCCCATTAGATGGATCTAGTAGCACTTAGTTGTCTTTAACTTCATTTGAAACAATTTTGTTAGATTGTGTGCGACAGCTGTCATATCAGTGTGCATTTAAAAAAAGACTTATCCAAATTGGTGAATTTTTCTGTAGGCATTTTCATATTAAAGATGGAAAAAAAAGCAACATTTTCAGCATATTATGCTTTATTATTTCAAAAAAGGTAAAAACACAACTGAAATGCACAAAAAGATTTGTGCAGTGTAGGGGGAAGGTGCTGTGACTGACTGGACATGTCAAAAGTGGTTTGTGAAGTTTCGTGCTGGAGATTTCTCACTGGATGATGCTTCATGGTCGGGTAGACCAGTTGAAGTTTATAGCAATCAAATCAGAACAATAATTGAGAACAATCAACGTTATACCATGCAGGAGAGAGCCAACATACTCAAAATATCCAAATCAAGCATTGAAAATGATTTGCACCAGCTTGGTTATGTTAATCACTTTGATGTTTGGGTTCAACGTAAGTTAAGGAAAAAAACCCTCTTGACCATATTTCCACATGTGATTCTCTACTGAAATGTAATGAAAACATTCCGTCTTTGAAACAAATTGTGATGGGTGATGAAAGGTGGATACTGTACAACAATGTGGAATGGAAGAGATTGTGGAGCAAGTGAAATGAACCACCACCAACCAAACCAAAGGCCGGTCTTCATCCAAAGACGGTGATGTTGTGTATATGGTGGGATTGGAAGGGAGTACTCTATTATGAGCTCCTTCTGGAAAACCAAATGATTAATTCCATTAAGGACTGCTCTCAGTTAGACCAACTGAAAGTGGCACTCGATGAAAAGCATCCGGAATTAGTCAACAGAAAATGCATAATCTTCCATCAGGATAATGCAAGACCACATGTTTCTTTGATGACCAGGCAAAAACTGTTACTACTTGGATGAGAAGTTCTGATTCATCTGCCATATTCACCAGACATTGCACCTTCAGATTTCCATTTATTTTGGTCTTTACAAAATTCTCTTAATGGAAAAATTGTCAATTCCCTGGAAGACTGTAAAAGGCACTTGGAAGAGTTCTTTGCTCAAAAAGATAAAAAGTTTTGGGAAGATAGAATTATGAAGTTGCCTGAAAAATGGTAGAAGGTAGTGGAACAAAAGGGTGAATATGTTGTTCAATAAAATTATTGGTGAAAATAAAAAATGTATCTTTTACTTAAAAAACCGAAGGCATTTTTTGGCCCACTCAACATACAAATGCAAACTGTAAAAAGCTATAAAGAAAACCAATGAACACCATGATAGGAGGACTTATTTGATAAAGTGGTCTGAGAAGACCTCTTTGAGAAAGTGAAACTTGCGATGAAATCTGAAGAATGAGAAGGAACCAGCTATAAGAGCAGGGAGTAAGGTGATTCAGGTGGAGAAAACAGGACATGAGAAGGCCTTGATAGGAGACACTCCTTGGTAGATGTAAGGAACTGAAAGTAGGTCAGAGTCCCTGAGCATGCAGTGTTAGGAGAGTAACATGAGATGGAAATGAAAGGAAAGCAGGGCCAGGTTTAGCAGGCATGATAAACTCTATATAGCCAGAGTCATTGGGGAGTTTTTGACAGGTGGCTTGACAGCATGCATAGAGAATTCACAGTAACTCTGGAAGATGAAGAAATTGAGGCTACGAAAAATTAAATAGATTTCTAAATGTTTTGTGCACTGTAAATGACAGAGTCAGCTTTTGAACCTACACCTATTTAACCCCAAAGCTCATGCTCATTGGGAAGGTTATCTGTAAGTGAATCATTTAGACTAATGATTGACAAGGAAGACCCCTGAGAGAAACATATTCAGAAGGAACTTCTGTATTTTTCAAAATCCCCGCTCTATAGAGAAAGACACTGTGAATAGGCACTCTTAGATGTTTGTGAACTGATTGTACCCAGATCGAATGCTAAAGGAAAAATAAACTCTACAACAAAACAAAACCAACCAAAACCACCCCAAAAGCCCACAGACAGATGATCTCTAAGTTCTCTTTATTAATTCAAATATATGAAGGCAAAAATAGACATGTTTTAGACTGAGCAGTGTTCTCAAATTTTATAAATGCGAAATGAAATAGATTCTTCCCTCCTTTCTCTTTCGTAGCCCATTTGTCACTTATTTCCTGTTCTATTTAAATATTGTCTTGGCTTTTGGAGTTCCCCGAAATTATGTTGTATTCTTTATTGATGGTGACAGTCAAGTAGCTAGTGAGCTGGCATCTGCTTCCCAATTCCCCATCTCTATTGGCACAGAAGGGAGTCCTTCACTGGACACCTTGGAAGAATGATTGGACATGGAGTGAGGTCATGGCCAATGAATAGCTCTTAGAGATACACTTTTTAATCCCTTACTCAAGGTAGTTTTGTTACTTTTTTCAGTTGCCTTCTTGAAGAATCCATCTGGTTAAGAAATTTCCAATGATCATTTTCCAGAGTCTTTGAAGAAAGAAGAATAGATTAAATCATTAGATAGGAGAAAAGGTTTTAAACTGAAAACACAGCCTAATCATTGTGGTGAACACCGTCTGTTCGCTGGTGATCTGGGCAAGTAAGGGAGTCCTGGAGACCTGACAGCTGGCTGACAGACTTCTGAATCAGTAAGGAAATTTTCCAGTTCATCTGTGGAGAATTTAGTCCGATATTACAGCATTAGGCTACCCATCTGCAGCCTGCAATTGGTACAGACAAGAAAATCACTATTACTTTGTGGAGACAAGCCACAAATCTGGAATGAGGAAGACTGGCATGCCTGTTTGGGGTTGGCAGGGCTGAGGTTTAGTCTATTGTTGCAGGCCTGCCTTGCCAAAGGAGAGTAAGAGTCCGATTGCATTAGGCACTCATCACACACGATGTCTTAGAATGGACAGAATGTGTGAAATGAACTGAGAAACCTTGACTTTATGAAGGCTATTGTTCACACTCCCTTGCTTGTTGTTTGTGCCCTTCCCAATGGGCTTTATCTTTTCCCTCCAAAGGCCATTTATTACTCGAGTTGGATGGCTGTTTTGATGCTGATATCAGTTTATGGGTTATTATATCCATTTGCAAATCATGACTAAAAAGGGGAAACTCTGGAATGCAAAACACTCCATATGCCCATAAATCACAAACTGAATCAAAATTGGCAACATGAAAGTGATTGTGTTGGGAGTTTGAAAGCCTCAGTCATACATCCTTTATTGAACTTCTGATATTGTATGCTGCATTACTTGGGGGATTGCAAAGGAAAAAAAGACTATGGAAGAATATATGTACAGAAAAGAATTTAGAGGTCATGCAGTCCAAACTGCCATCTCAAATAGAACTCTGGTTCCTTACCATTGAACCTGTGTTTTAAAGGAGGATAGCTAAAACAATAAGAGCCTATGTGTTGGCCCAAATAGAGCAAATAAAATGTGGCCTTAATTTTTTATATATATATTTTGGCAAGGTTGAGTCATTGATTCTAAAATAGTTTTATTATTTTTTCACTTATATTAGTAATAGTATAAGTGGTTGCAATTTATTGAGCTCTTACCAAGTAAGTTACTTTGCAAGCAATGTATCATTAATGCTCACAAAACTCTATAAGGTAAATACTGTCATTTGTTCCACTAAAAATATATAAAGGTTTTTAATTTCACCTAGATTTCATGACTTGCCAAAGATCAAAGAGATAGAAGTGGACAGAACCAGGATTTAAAGCCAGGTGAAGAGCCTCGGCTTATCTCTACATGGGAGGAGAAAGTAGATGTAGAGCCATAAGAACTGAGATAAATGCCTTTTCCAGCACTTAAATGTTGAATAAACTATGATAAGACTTTTCCACTCTCTGAGACTCAATTTACTCATTTGAAATGGCAAAAATTGTGGCCTGTCAACACACAGGGTGGTTGGGATGAACATACAACATAATGTATGTGAACAGACATTAACCTCCATTGTGTTCAGCACTTAGTTAGCACAATGTTAGAATAATAAGACTTGGTAGAGACCACAGACAACCCAGCCTAGTGTGGGAAGGAATAAGCACGATTACATTATAATGAGGTAATTGCCATGGTATCAAGAGAAGGAGAAACAACAAATACTGTCCGGAGAGGTTGAAGATTACTTTATAGAATAAGCAATGTCTTAGATTTTTGTCACATGGAGAAGCAGGCTCATGTCTGACCAAGAAAACATCATGAGGAGAGATGAGAAGGACATGTTATGTTAGGATAAAGATAATTTTTAAAGTATTTTAAAATAAACTATTTTAGATTTACACAAAAATTGTGAACATAGCACAAAGTTCTCATGTGTACCCTGTACCCAGATTCTCTTATTAATATCTTAGTAGGATAAAATTGTCATACTAATTTGACATATTAATTAATGAAATAATATTGACAAGTCATTAACTAAAGTCAATGCGTTATTCTAATTTCCATATTTTTTACCTAACATCTTTTTTCTGTTCTGGGATTCAATCCAGGATACTACATCACATTTAATCTTGTTTCTTTAGTCTGCTTTTGGCTGTGACTGTGTGTTTCCTTGTTTTTGATGACCTTAAAAGTTTTTGAGGAGTACTAGTTAGGCAATTTGTAGCATATCCCCCATTTGGGATTTGTCTGATGTTATCTTTGATAGACATTATCAATATGTGTGTGATTTTTTATATTAATCTTGATCATCTAGCTTAATCAGTGTTATGTTTCTCCACTATGGTATTTTTTCCTTTTCTCCATTTTTCATACTGTACTTCTAAGAAGAAAGTCACTATGCACAGCCCTACGAAAAGAGTGAAGAATTATACTCCACCTCCTTGAGAGTGAAGTAGCTACATAATTTGAAACTATTTTGCATGGGTGATTTTTCTGTTATCCTCACTTATTCAATCAATCATATATATGTATATAAAATCAGTATGAACCCATGGAAATTTATCTTATACTTTGGATTATAATACAATACTCCTTTATTTGTTGCTTAAATTGGTCCAGCTTTGCCACTGGGAGTTCCTTCAGTGGGCTCCTGTATCTCTTTGGTTTACTCCTCTCATTATGTTTTCTTCCCCATATTTTCTTTCTGACACTACTCAATGCTCCAGGCTCATCTTGTATATTTTTTATGTTTCCTATTTGTGTCCTAGCATCAGCCATTTCTCCAAGGATGCCTGGTTCCCTTTATTGGAGATTGGTATTAGAAATCAGGATCTGGGTGCTAGGTACACTTGTTGCTACTGTGACATAATTGCTGCTAGGTTTCTCAGCTGACAGAGAAAGAAAAAAAATATGTATAAATTAACCAGTGTAGATATTTAGAAATACTTTTATATGTAACTATCTTATCAATACTGAGCTGAACATGAGTTCATACTGATGTGCCAAACTCTAATCCATACAACATGGCTCATTCTAACATTCTCTTGTAGATTCTTTGGGATTTTTGACATAGACAGTCATGTCAGATAACAAATTTCACTTCTTCCTTTCTAACGTATAACTTTCGTATGTTTTTCTTGTTATATTGCATTAGCTAGAACTTCCATTAAGATATTGAATAAGAACAGTGAAAGAGGACATCTGTGCCTTGTTCCTGATCTTAGGGAGGAAGCATCTAGCCTCTCATCATTAAGTATGACACAGAACATAGGTTTTTCTAGTTGTTCTTTGTCAAGCTGAGAAAGTTCTCCTATTATTCCTAGTTTTCTGACTTAAAAAAAAAAAAAAAAACATGATTGAATGTTAGATTTTACCAAATGCTTTTTTGGTGTAAACTGATATGATCATGTGATTTTTTTTTTTCTTTAGCCTTTTAGCTATAGATGGAGTACATTGATTGATTTTTGAATGTTGAGTCATCTTTGCATACCCGAAATGAGTTCTACTTGGATGTCATTTTAATTCTTTTTAAACATCATTGGATTCAATTTGCTAATATTTTATTGATGACTTTGCATGTAAATTTATGTGTTATTATCTATAGTTTTCTTTTTTGTAATGTTTTTATCTGGTTTTGTTGTTAGGGCTATGTTGGCCTTTATAAAATGAGTTAGAAAGTCTTCTCTCTGCTTTTATTGTTTGAAAGAGATTATGGAGAGTCAGTGTTCTTTCTTCCTTAAATGTTTTGTAGAATTCACCAGTAAAACCATTTGGGCCTGGTACTTTTCTTTTCGGAATTTTATTAATTATTAATATAATTTCTTTAATAGATAGGGTTTTTTCAAGTTACTTCACCATGTGTGAATTTTAGTAGTTTATGTCTTTCAGGGAAATGGTCCATTTCTTCTAAGTTATTCAATTTGTGGGCACAGAGTTGTTCATAGTATTCCTTTGTTATCCTTTTTTTTTTTTTGCGGTATGCGGGCTTCTCACTGTTGTGGCCTCTCGCGTTGCGGAGCACAGGCTCCAGACACGCAGGCCCAGCAGCCATGGCTCACGGGCCCAGCCGCTCCGCGGCATGTGGGATCTTCCCGGACCAGGGCACGAACCCATGTCCCCTGCATCGGCAGGCGGACTCTCAACCACTGCGCCACCAGGGAAGCCCCTTTGTTATCCTTTTAATATACATGATATGAACACTTTTCTTTCTGATATTGTTAATTTGTGTCTCCTTTATTCTTTGTCACCAATTTTATTGAAATTTTCAAAGAACCAGTTTTTGGTTTTATTGATATTTGTCTATCATTAGCCTGTCTTAAATTTTAGTGATTTATGCTCTAATTTTTATTATTGTTTTCTCCATGCTTTATGCTTAAATTATTCTAGTTTCCTAAGGAGGAAGATTAGGTTATTGATTTTCTACCTTTGTTATCTTCTAATATGTGATTTTAACACTATAATTTTTTCTCTAATTACCTCTTTTGCTATATCCCACACATTTTGATAAATTGTGTTTAAATTTTCATCTAGTTCAAATATATAAAAATTTCTCTTGAGCATTCATTGACCCATGTGTTATTTAGAAGTCTATTGTTTTTAAATGACTGGGATTTTCTAGCTATATTTCTCTTACTAATTTCTAGTTTAATTCCATTGTGGTTTGAAAACACAGTTTGTATAGTTTGTTCTATTTTTGTTAGGTGTTTTATGGCCCAGTGATGTTAAGCTCAGCTATATCCTTACTCCTATTCTGCCAGTTGATCTATTACTAACAGAAGTGTGTTGAAATCTATAAATCTAGTAGTAGATTTATCTATTTTTCCTTTTAGTTCTATTAATTTTTGCCTCATATGTTTTACTGCTTTCTTATTAGGTACATGTTTAGGATTGTTATGTATTCTTAGAGAATTGATCAGTTTATCATTATGTAATGCCTCTCCTTATCCCTGATAATCTTCCTTTTTCTGAATGTAGATTTGTCAGAAATTAGTATGGCTACTTCTGCTTTCTTGGATTAGTGTTAGCATGGTATGTTTTTCTCAATCTCTTTACTTTTAACTTGTGTCTCTTTATATTTAATGTGGTTTTCAAATAGACAATATATGGTTAGGTCTTGTGTTGTTTATCCAATTTGACAATGTAGGTGTTTAATAGGTGTATTCAGACCATTCACATTTAAAGTAATTATTGATATAATTGTGTTAACATCTACTGTGTATCTGCTGTCTATTGTCACTTGTTTGTTTTTCCCTCCTTTTTTCTGTTTTCTCTAGTCTTAAAATGGAATCATATAAAATGTTCAGTAATCTCCTCTCAGCATTACAATTATACTTCTTTTCAAATTGTTTATTGACCTACAGTTTACATATACACTTTTTAACAGTCTAACTCCACCTTCAAAACTATATGGATTCACCAGTTGTATAAGTATTTTATAACAAAGTATTGCCGTTTCCTCCCTTATATCCTTTGTGATACTGTTTTCATTTATTTCACTTAGCCACATGGTACAATCATCCAATGAATTGTTACTCTTATGACTTAAAACTGTTATCTTTTAAAAAAGTATTTTTATACTGGAGTAACAATGTTGTGTTAGTTTCAGGTGTACAGCAAAGTGATTCAGTTATAGATTTACATGTATCTATTCTTTTTCAAATTCTTTTCCCATTAAAGTTATTACAAAATATTGAGCAGAGTTCCCTGTGCTATACAGTAGGTCCTTGTTGGTTATCTGTTTTAAATATAGCAGTGTGTACATGTCAATCCCAAACTCCCAATCAGTCCCCACTCCAACCTTCTCCCCAGTAACCACAAGCTTATTCTCTAAGTCTGTGAGTCTGTTTCTGTTTTGTAAATAATTTCATTTGTGTCATTTTTTTTAGATTCTGCGTGTAAGCAATATCGTATGATATTTGTATTTCTCTGACTTACTTCACTTAGCATGATAATCTCTAGGTCCATCCATGTTGCTGCAAATGGCGTTATTTCATTCTTTTTAAAGGCTGAGTAATATTCCATTGTATACATGTACCACATCTTCTTTATCCATTCATCTGTTGATGGACATTTAGGTTGCTTCCATGTCTTGGCTATTGTAAACAGCACTGCAATGAACATTGGGGTGCATGTATACATTTGAACCAAGTTTTTCTCTGGACATATGCCTAGGAGTGGGATTGCTGGACCATATGGTAGCTCTATTTTTAGTTTTTTAAGGAACCGCCATACTGTTCTCCATAGTGGCTGTACCAATTTACATTCCCACCAACAGTGTAGGAGAGTTCCCTTTTCTCCCCACCCTCTCCAGCATTTACTGTTTATAGACTTTGTTGATGACCATTCTGACTGGTGTGAGGTGAAATCTCATTGTAGTTTTTATTCGCATTTCTCTAATAATTAGTGATGTTGAACATCTTTTCCTGTGCCTCTTGGCCATCTGTACGTCGTCTTTGGCGAAGTGTCTATTTAGGTCTTCTGCCCATATTTGACTGGGTTGTTTGTTTTTATGGTATTGAACCGCATGAGCTGTTTGTCAATTTTGGAGACTAATCCTTTGTCGGTCACAGCGTTTGCAAATGTTTTCCCCCATTCCGTTGGTTGTCTTTTCGTTTTGTTTATGGTTTCCTTTGCTGTGCAAAAGCTTTTGAGTTTAATTACATCACATTTGTTTATTTTTGTTTTTATTTCCATTACTCTGGGAGATGAATCAAAAAATGTATTGCGGTGATTTATGTCCGAGAGTGTTCTGCCTATGTTTTCCTCTAAGAGTTTTAGAGTATCCAGTCTTACATTTTAAGTCTTTAATCCATTTAGAGTTTATTTTTGTGTATGGTGTTAAGGAGTGTCCTAATTTCATTCTTTTACATGTAGCTGTCCAGTTTTCCCAGCACCACTTATTGAAGAGACTGTCTTTCCTTCATTGTATAGTCTTGCCTCCTTTGTTGTAGATTCATTGACCACAGGTGTGTGGGTTTATCTCTGGGCTTTCTATCCTGTTCCATTGATCTATATTTCTGTTTCTGTGCCAGTATCATATTGTTTTGATTACTGTAGATTTGTAATATAGTCTGAAGTCAGGGATCCTGATTCCTCTGGCTCCATTTTTTTTCTCAGGATTGCTTTAGCTATCTGGGGTCTTTTGTATCTCCATACAAATTCTAAGATTTTTTTGTTCTAGTTCTGTGAAAAAATGCCATTGATAATTTGATAGGGATTGCATTGAATCTGTAGATTGCCTTGGGTAGGATAGTCATTTTGACAGTGTTTACTCCTGCAATCCAAGAACATGATATATCTTTCCATCTTTGTGTTGTCTTTGATGTTTTCTTCAGCATCTTATAGTTTTCAGAGTACAGGTCTTTTGTCTCCTTAAGTAGGTTTATACCTAGGTATTTTATTCTTTTTGATGTGATGGTAAATGGGATTGTTTCTTTAATTTCTCTTTCTTATCTATCATTGTTAGTATATAGAATGCAATAGATTTCTGTGTATTAATTATGTATCTTGTCATTTTGCCAAATTCATTGTTGAGCTCTAGTAGTTTTCTGGTAGCATTTTTAAGATTTTCTATGTATAGTATCATACTGCAAACAGTGACAGTTTTACTTCTTTTCCAATTTGGATTCTTTTTATTTCTTCTTCTTCTCTGATTGCCGTGGCTAGAGCTTCCCAAACTATGTTGAACAAAAGTTGCGAAAATGAACATCCTTGTCTTGTTCCTGATCTTAGAGGAAATGTTTTCAGCTTTTCACCATTGAGTATGATGTTAGCTGTAGGTTTGTCATATATGGCTTTTATTATGTTGAGGTATGTTCCTTTTATGCCTACTTTCTAGAGAGTTTTTATTATAAATGGGTGTTGAATTTTGTCAAAAGCTTTTTCTGTCTTTATTGAAATGATCATATGGTTTCTATTCAATTTGTTGATGTGGTGTATCACACTGATTAATTTGCAGATATTGAAAAATCCTTGTATCCCTGGGATAGTGAGATCAAGTGTATGATCATGGTGTATGATCCTTTTCATGTATTTTTGGATTCAGATTGTTAGTATTTTGTTGAGGATTTTTATGCCTATGTTCATCAGTGATATTGGCCTGTGATTTTCTTTTTTGTGTGTATGGTTTCTTTGTCTGGTTTTGGTATCAGGGTGATAGTGGCCTCATAGAATGAGTTTGGGAGTATTCCTTCCTCTGCAAATCTTTTGAATAGTTTTAGAGGGATAGGTGTTAATTGATTTAAAAGATAAGTTTTTTTTAAGAATAAGAAAAGCAAAGTTATTTTTTCTCTCTCTTCTTGTCTTTAGGGAGATCCAAATTTCTGACCTGTATCATCTACTTTCTGCATGAAAATCTCTTTTTTGGATTTCAGGGCAAGTCTGATGATGAATTCCCTCAGTTTTAGCTTGTCTTGGAAATTCCATATTTCTTCTTCCCTTATAAAGAATGATTTCACTTAATATAGAATTCTAGGTTGGAGGTTTTCTCTTTCAACACTTCAAATATTTCACTCCAGTCTCTTCTTTATTATATGATTTCTGATGAGAAGTCCACTGTCATTCTTATACTTGCCCCTCTATTCATAAGTTATTACTTTTTCCCCTCTGATATCTTTAAGATTTTCTTATTGTATTCGGTCTTCTGCAGTAATGTGATATGCCTAGGGGTGTGTGTGTGTGTGTGTGTGTGTGTGCGTGCATGTGTATGGGGGGAGGTGGTTTATAATTATTTTACTTTGTGTTTGTTGAGCTTCCTGGACCTGTGGTTTGGTATCTGTCATCAGTTTTGAAGGTACTTGGAAAATTCAATTGCGTTCAATTATGTGTTGATTACACCTTTTGAAATTGTCTCTCAGTTTCTACACATTCCATTCTGTTTTTTAAATTCATTGTTCTCTTTGCACTTCAGTTCATAATTTCTTTTGACCTATCTGCAAAAATCACTAGTTCATTCCTCAGCTGTGCCAAGTTTATCAATAAATCCATCAAGTACTTTCTTCACTTCTTTTCTACTTTTTGTGATTTCTAGAATTTCCTTTTGATTCATTTTTGGATTATACATCTTGCTTACATTACCCATGTGTTCTTGCATGTTGTCATTAAAATCCTTAACATATGAATCATAGTTATTTTAAATTCCCTTTCTGATAGTCCCCAAATCCATGCTATATCTAGTTCTTGTTCTGATGATTGCTTTAGCTCTTACAACTGTTTTTTCTCTCATATATCCTAGAATTATTTTGTTGCTGGTGAAAGTTAGATGTGTTTTAGGTTAAAACATAAATAATACGTAATGGAACTGAGGTATATAGGTATTTGGTTTGAGAATTTGTGTAAGCTGGTTAGGAGTTTGGTTGCGTTTAATATTTGCTCTAGCTTTAGGTGCTAAAGTCTTCAGATTCCTCTAGTGTCTGCATTTTTGTCTCCCTATTTGACTTGGGGCTTCCATAAGTACTCCACCTTAGGGTTTGTGTCTTGCTGCTCATTCAGCTGCAATCCACTGTTATTATACTGGAGCCCTGTTTGTCTTGTGGTATTTTATGGGGAAGGGGGAGCATTCTATAATCTTTAGATTAAATCTGTTTTGCACAGCCTGTGTCTTGGGGCTGTGACTTTTACAAGTGTTTTTCCATTGGTGTAGCTTTCCTCCAATACCCCACTTTCAACTCTTTTTTCTTGGCTGCAGCATTCTCAATCTATTTTTTTGAGGCCTGGTCCCCTGTTCACTATGTTTTCATATTCTCAGGTGAGAGCAGAAGGCTACAAGTGACTGGAGTGAGAGGCATGCACTTCCCCAGCAGGAAAAGTGTTCTAGAAGGCTTTTCACCTGGAGTGTAGATCTTTATTATGGAGAAATCTCTAGCCATATTTCACAGTAATTACTCTTTAGACTTGGGGGGTGCTGTACTGGGAGGAATGCCCTTCCCTCAGCTGGGATAGGCCTTGGCAAACTCTTCTCCCTTGAGGAGTTGGCATCTGTTATGGAGAATATGCTCTGGGCATATTTCACATGATTACCTTTCCCTCCCCCTGCCAGAGCCATGATGGGATCTTTCTCAGATCTTCACCATGAGAACCTGGTGAATTTCCAGGTAGTAAAACCCATGAAAGTGTGTCCTCTAACCCCTAAGACTGCAGCCTTCAGGAGTTTCTCACTCTCCAGCTATTCCACCCACAGCCTGCAGCAGTTCATCAAAATACCATTTAAGTATTACTACCAATTTATGGCTCCAGTGGGTTTCTGATCCAGGTAAGAAGATCTTGGCTGTGTGTCTCTGGATGAGCCTGTTTCTCCAGCTTTCAGTATTATAGTTTCCCCTGCAACCTCAGTTCTCTCTGATGGTCCCAAGAAAAGTAATTTTCAGTTTTTCCAGGTTTTAACTGTTATAAGGACAGGAATGATAACTTCTAAGCTCTTTGCTCTGTTGGAGTTGAAACTGAAAGTCCAAGGAGACAGTTTTCCCATGGCTGGAACATAGGAGTTATAACTAAGGTAAGGGAGGCAAGGCAAGGAAAATAGGTGTGGTCATGCTTCTCCAAGGCTTTCTGTGTCATGCTGAAAGTTTGGACTATGTGCTGCAGGTCAGAAATGTGAAACCACAGAAGAGTTTTGGCTGGGTAGTGACACAGCTGGAAGTATTACACCAATGTTAGAGTAGGAGTGCTTCTCCTGGGGACCAGAGGCACAGATATGATCTGGTGAGACACAATTGTGTGACACAAATGTATCCCATTTAGGTATCTTAGGTGCATTTGATGCTATTGTTATTTCAACAGGGCACATGTCACTGTTTACTTTAATTGAACTAGAAAGAAAGCTTTTTGTGTTCTGTTCTGCACTGCTTTCCCAATGACCTGGACACAGCACATACTTAAGTACCAATTGAACTGAGTCAGCTGAATCATTCAGGAGTCTCAATGCAATTCCAGCCCAAGTTACCTATAGCAGCTATGTTGTTAGAAATATAGGTTAGAGGTAGATTTATATATTATTCTCTAAAACCTTTATAAAGTCATGTTAATTTCATACTTTGGGGTAAAAAGGAGGCAAAAAGGGATAGTTCCTGTCCTGCTGCTTTTTCGGGGACAATTATGTGCAAAGCTGTGGAGAGGACAATTTATAACAGCATATATATTTATGCTGTTAATTTAACACAAATGATCTCATACATATGAATCAACAGTTCTGATATAGTGGTACATTTTCCCAGCCAAGCCCAGGAAATCATTGTATCAATGACTAGGCAGGTATGCAGTTATCTATAATACCAATCAGATGGTGATGAATGAGGAAATACTAATAAGGTGATAAAAGCAATGTAAGTACCTTCCTTTGAGTTTTAACTATGTAGCCAAGACCTATGCTAAGTGTTTTGTATCCATGATCACAGTCAATCTTTATAGCAACTCTGACGTGTTGATATAATTATACCCACTTTATAAAAGAGAAATAGGAGGTTCAGAGTCCTTAAGTGCTTTGTCCAAGGTCAGAGTGAGCAGAGGAACCAGGATTGGAAATGCGATCTTTCTGGCTCCCAAGCTTTTGCTTCCATCTGTTCACTCTACATTAAGGTATGGGAACACAGAAAGTGTGATTAATTCTATCTGGATGAGTCAAGAAAAGCTTCACAGAGAAGGTGGCATTTAAACTAGATTTTGACAGAGGAGTTGGATACTGCCAGGATGAAAATGAAGAAAGAATCATATAAGACAGAAGAAAGAACAAGGGAAAAGTTATGGAAGAGTTCAAGGTTGATGAAACGTGTGGTATGGCAGGAGCGTCACACATGGATGAGATCTGTGTGTAAAGAGGCCTGACCTGGATGGGGCTGAAAATAGAAGATGAAGGGCATTTGCTGCCATGCTAAGGCGTGAATTATGAACCATGGAGGGATTTTGGAACATAAGAGTTAGTGACCTGATAAAATCTGAGTTTTATCAAGGTTATGCTGGAGGCATGTGGAAGATGAAGTGCAGGGAAGCAAGCCAGGAGGCAGGGAGATCTTTTTGAAAGCTGTTATGAAATACAGGAAAAAGAAGTTAAAGACCTATTTCTTAATAAGTCAAAAAAGTAAAAAAATATATATATACAGGATCAGAATATTTTAAGTTTCTTTATAAGAAGAAACTTTTGATTCCCCTGAAATTTCTAAGAATTCAAGCACTCAGCTATAAGTTGAAATGGTTTCAGTGCCTGGGTTACAGAAGAATTAATCCCAGGCTCCATGTTCTGAATACTAGAGAGGAAGTCCTCCAATTTCTCCTGAATTCAACACAAAAAAGAATAAAAAATATTGTTCCAGATTAGTCATGCCCAGGGTATTAGTCAACATTCACTTATTATTTTGGAGATTAATTACTCAGTTTCTACACTGTGCTAGGTATTCCTTTATTGAAGGAATTTATTGAGCACCTGGTAGATATCAAGCACTGTGGTAGGCATTAGAGAAGGAGTGGTGTACAACATAGATATGGAGTCTGCTTCCAGAGGGTTTATTATCTAACAGATTTGGGGTGTGGTAGGAAAATGCCCCAACTTTGAGAAAAAAAGCATACCAAAGTTTAAAAAAACACAGAGCCAAATTCTTTCCAGAGCTGATCTAATTCTGCATGCATACATTATTTGTTCTCTACTCTTTTGTATCCAAACCACTGTCCTCTTCTTCTGGTTTACTATTTCTTTCAGGTTTTCTTCAGATGTGGCAAGTTTTTGGCCCATCACTTTGCTATGTAGCTCATACCTTGATCCATGTTACTCAGGCTGTCTACTAACTATCATGAGCTGACTGACCTGGTCAAAGGATCCTCTTATAACCAGAAAACTCCCTTCTCCTCCCTCAAGGTAGACTCCTGGTTCTTGGCACTAGACATTTAATCTTGATGGTCTTCAGACTCATATTGTTTTCCTTAAATAACACTGGAGCTCAGGATCCTAAACTTTGAAAGTTAAAATATGCCTGCTAATCATAATATCTTTTTACACCCATTTTTGTGAAAATTTAAATAAATTCCATTCTTCCAAAATGTTACAATCCTAAAATGTGTTTAGAAAGAACAGTTAATAAAGCCCATTTCTGTGGTAGAAGGAAGTCAAAACAAATCTCATGTTTAATCCATGTCTTTGAAGTTCTTTTACAAAACACAGACACATTTCTTTGTTAGTGATCAGGCTAGAGGGGGTGTGAAAACAAAATGTAGCCTAGAACAGAGGTAAGAAGTTTGGGTAAAATCCAGACATTCATTAGTAAGTATCAATGAAATATTGCACAGAACTGGTCATAGGGACTTCTTCATTTCTGGAGAGGTCAGTGATGGAAATGGATAGTGGGCAGTCTGAGAAAATGGTTAAGCCGATTATCTGTCACAGGAAAGTACAGATTCCCTCAGCCAAGACCTCTTTTAATTGGCAACTGGTCTGTTTGGGATTGGATCAGCCTCTCATCAAGTAAAGGCAGACCATCATAGATGGGCCATCTGCTCCATTTCTTGCACAATGGCACTTGTTCAGTTCTTACCTTTAGAACCTGCTCCTCTTGATGAGATAAACAATATGTTTGAAGCACCAGAGATGCTGTGCAGCTTAGCAGAGAAATGATGTTTTATGAAGTGTCATCCTGTGCAGCCATCTGCAGAGAATCACAATTTGACCATCCTTGGGGACTATTCCATTAATCCTGAGTTCTGATTCCATCCACTGAAAACTGTCAATTTTTTCTTGTTTTAAAAATAGCATACTTCACTGCCCCTTTTCTTAGATGGAAAAAGGTTTTTCTATTATACAGTGACTCATGGATAAAAGTCAGAGTTACTAGAGATGAATTATTTAATGAGAATATGATATAAAAAATGATAATGCCTCACACTCTAACAAGAGTTAGTTATAAATCTCTTTTCTGCCTCCTGTGAATTATTCAGAAATATGAACTACTCCACCTCAAGATTAGCTAGGAATTGAGGCAGTATAAATAAATGTTATAAAAAGACTCGTACTTACATTGGTCATTAACACATAATTTAAAACATGTAAAAAGCTTAATTTCTACAAATGATGTAGTGAAATATATATAGTATTTAACACCGACAGTAAATGCATTTTGTCATTTTAATCCACTTCTGTATGTATATATTCTTAAAACAGATATCTTGTCACATAACCATAATACTATTATTACACCTAAAAAAACCCCAATAATTCCCTAATAACTTAGAATGCCTAGTCCATGTTAAAATTTCTTCAGTGGTATAAAAATATGTTTTTAGTTATTTTTTCTCAAAAAAAGATTTACTCATTGCATATGGTTGTTATGGCTCTTAAGCATCTCCTTAACTATTGGTCTAGAATAGTCTCTCATTCCCTTTTTTCTCACATGCCATTGACTTGTTGAAAAAATTGGACCAGTTGTCTTTTATGACTGGATTTACTTACAGTGGCACAATTTTACTTGCTCCTGCATGATCCACATTATGGCAGAATGAACTTAGATATAAAGGCATGACTGGATCACATGAACTTTTTTCCCTAAACCTCATAAATGGTACTGTGTACCTCAAATTCAGAGGTAGAGACATGTAAAATGTCCAGTATTCTAATGTTTGGTAATGTTGAATGCTTCTTGGTCACTTCAACTTTTCTCTTAATAGTTTTACTGTGCATTCACGACAATTGTTTGAAAATGTTTTTTCATTAGACCTTGCAAAATGGCGAGTTTCTAATTCTAACATTCCTCATGTGTTTGTTAGCTATAAGTATTCTATATAGAAAAATTGCCACTCATCTACTTGGTCAAGAGGGTATGAGCTGTGGTGGACTTGGTTTCAATCTTTTCCCAAAGAACTTCCTCCTTCCTTTTTGTGGGGAATGGGAATTAGAGATCACAATCTGGGTTCTAGGGTTGCTCATTGTGCCTCACTTTCCACTGCTTCCAGGTCTTTTTTAAAACAAAAGAGATGAACTAATTTTACATTAATATTTCTAATTCAATTTTGAGATGTAGGGTTTTTATTTCTAGGACTTTTGTATCTCAAACTGAAAATCCTTATTCTCACCAACATTAAAACAATTACTTACTCAACTTATCCAAGTGCCTATAATGGTTTAAAAATAGAAAAACTAAGAGTAGTACTAAAATTAAGTCTACAGAATATAGTTAAAAATCTCCATTTCCCTAGTTAGGGATGAGGAGTTAGCATTAGTTTCTCTCTCTCTCTGTCACACACACACACACACACACACACACACACACACACACACAGATGCATCTTAATTTCCTTTTCTGTGTTCTCCTCATATCTCTTGTCAATTTTTGTATTAAGAACTTGATAATTTTCTTCTCAATTATGAGGAGTGCTTGAAATAATAAGGATATCAAAACTCTAAGTTGCAAACATTTTTCTGTTTGTCATTAATCTTTTTTTTTTTTTTGAAGTGAACATAACCTCAAGATTTTATTGTCTTCATAGTAAAACAAGAGGTGAAACTTGGAATTGGATCACTTGGCCCTCTGTTTTCTTATCTCCTCCCAGTTCAAAATGCTTACATCTCTCTTAGATCTGCAGTTGGGCTCAACACATTCAAGCCTGAGCACAATATTCTTTATAGTTTTAGCCTTTTTCTGGAAAACTGGCTTAGTCTGCCTACCATAATAATTCAGCTTCCTGTCATAAATCCACCTTCCCTGGGCATATAGAAAATCCTTACCTTTTTGTGTATGGTGCCACTTTGTGGGGTTGGTGCTTGCCATATGTCTTACAAAAGTCCAGCAAGTTTTAGGAACATTTACCATGTTGGTTGGGACACTATCATCATGGAAAGAAAGCTCATCTACTTTTTCACTCTGTATATAGTGTTTCATTATGCAAATTTTTTAGTTTTTAATTTTGATGCAGTTAAATTTGTCAAGTCGTTCCTCTGTTGTTTCTAGATTTTGAATCAGAGGAAAATTTTATCTGCCCTTGCTTTATAAAGGAATGCATTCATGTTTTTTCCTCCTATGTAGTTTCTTATTCTGATCCACTTAATATTCATACAGGTGTACAGTGTGAAGAACAGATTCAGTTTTATCTTTTTCCATATGGCTCCTCAGTCGGCACAGCACTGTTTTATTAAAATCTATTTTAGACCTTTACTTCTGGATGGAATGGACTGGCTTGTGTCTCAATAAGACAAAAACAGTAGAATAAAAATGATAATAATATATGGAAACACAAGAGGAAGGAGATATGGGGATATAGGTATATGTATAGCTGATTCACTTCGTTATACAGCAGAAACTAATAAACCATTGTAAAGCAATTACACTCCAATAAAGATGTTTAAAAAAATAATATACAAAATGAATTGTTTAGTGGTATTTCATGTCCTTCAGGACTTGAGAGCCCCAGTTACTGGAGAGCAGGGAAATGCATTGAAATGAACCAAATATTTGCTGTTGTCCTTATCTTCAAGGAGTTTGATGTATAAGTGCCCAAGGCTGAGAGGCTGAGAAGCCAAGCGTAAAGCAGACTAAGAGACTGAGATGATCTTGAGTTCACAATTTAATGAATTTTGACAAATGTGTCCTGTCTTGTAACTAACACTCAAACAAGATATAGAATATTTCATCACCCTAGAAAATTCCTTTGTGCTTCTTTCCAGCCAGTACTCTGCAGAAGCAACTCCTGTTATGATTTCTTTCACCATAGATTAGTTTTGCCTGTTCTTAAACTTCTTCTAATGGAGTCCTAGGACATATACTCATTTATGTCTTTCTTAGTTTATTAAACATAATGTTTTTGCTATTCATCCATGGTGTTTTGTATCAGTATCTGTTTGGGTTTTAGATTGGCTAGTTTACTTTTGAGGAATGTAGCTCTATTCTAAACTATAATCCAGTTGCTTGGGTCATTGGATACCTTGTATCCCTGACTTACTTATTCACCTTCCCTCTGGGGTTAGATTTTTCTGTTCTTTGTACCTCCACTGAATCTTATATATACTTCTCCTGTGATACCTATACTCTTTGTAGGCAGAGACTTAGCACAGTTTGATTACAGAGTAGGTAGCCAGCATATGAAAGACTTGACCAGGATTCTGCTTTTAATGGACCAATCATGTACAACTGTAGCACTGCCACTCCACAGTTTGTCGCCTTTGAGCCAACTGTCTTCCCTTGCCTTGGACAAACCCTCAAATTTGTTGTCTTGGCTTGATCTTTTAGTTAATTAGCCAATATTGTAAGTGGCAAGCTAAGCACTGAGTCAGGTAAATAAAAATGCAGACTGACTAGCATACTACCTGGCATGCATTAGTTGCTCAGTCAGGTGGAGAGAAAGTAGAGGGAACTCAAGCTCAGTACTTTTGGGGCCAATCATTGAAGCTGCAGAGTTCCCACTATGTCCTGTAGCTGAGCCTGGTCAAGCTATAAAACTATTTTTACTGTGTCATAAGTACAGCAGATACGTTTTCCTTTACTTGTGTTTCTCGCGTACACATTTTTTCATGCTATTTGTATATTCTGTCTCCATCAGAGAGGAAGTACCTTGTACAAGGACCTATGTTGTCAGTACTTTCACTTGCCATAGGACCGAGCTACAGTTTCATACACGTGGAACATTCAAACATGTAGAGAAAGAGGTGGTAATGAGTACAGAATGGAGAAATTAGATCCAGTCCCTGAGGTGCTTGATAACATACAATGTCACATAAAAGTTTATAAAAACCACCACTCTAAATAGCACAGCAAAAGGAACAAAGAAATAAAAATCAAAGAGAACATCTGGACCAAAAGTGAGAGGAAGCAACAGAAGAGAAACTTAGCCATAAGAATGTTGTATAACTGAATTGCCAAACTGAAGGGAAAGGTTTAGAAAAATATGATAGGCTCCACTTACAGGGAACTCGGTTTTCTTAGCAAATGGATTCGGTAATTGGAATTTTTGTTCCTTCTTTTCCTCTGGGACTGTGTGGATGAGAGTTCATTAATGTGGTAAGATTGTGCAGTATCTTTGAAAATGGTAACTTGTTAATAAAGACCCAAATTGCACTATATCTGTGTAATTTGGGTGATGATATGGGAATGGGTAAAGAAGACCCAAACCTACCAGATCTGTTCCCTCTGAGATTTCAGGGCCCAGACTTAAGATTATATAACTGGAGAAGAAATAAAATGGAGGAAGACAAATGCTACAGATTTATAACAGATGATTGTAAGCCTAATTGTATAGCTTTGTGCATAAACCTTACCTGTTAGGCTACCTGTTAACAACTTTCAAATTTGCATACTCAAGATGAGTTGTGCAGTCTCTGAGTCTCCATCCACTTCATTATTTTTTCTTCTCTCGCATGTTTTCATGAGTTGTTCAAGGAATTATTGCTGAGTAATAAACCATCCCAAACTTAGTGTAAAACCACTGTTTTGTAATGCTTATAAATTCGGTGGGTCAGACATTCAGACAAGACACTGCAGGGATGGTTTGTCGATGTTCTATGATATATATCAAGCTTCATATTGCTGGGGGTGAGTGAAACAGTGTGGGACAAATATCTGGAGGCTCTGTTCCTCACGTATCCGATGTCTGGGCTGGGGTGACTCAAAGCAGGGCTCATCTGGGACTGTCTCTAGAGCCCCTCTCAGCATTGTGGCTGTGTTCTGAGTTGGATAGTGTTGAGACCAAGCATTCCAAGAGAGCCAAGCAGAAGTTCTCTGGTCTTATAGCCCAACCCCACAAGTCTCATGAATTCACTTTTCCCGTACTTTATCTTCAGAGCAGCCCTAAGGACCCCACGATTCTAGGGGAGGGAGAGGACATAGAATACACCTCTAGATGGGAGAGGTGTCAAAGAATTTGCATCCATTAAAAAAAAATGGCCACCACATCTGTACATTAAAAAACAAACAAGAGATGGTATTTTTATCAAGTAACACTTTCCAGACTTGCTCAGGAGAAAGCTTATGTGTTTGTTTCTGGCCCTTTGGCTATTAATAGCAATAAGCCCTGGCTAATAGGGCTCTAGGTTAGATTCTGCCAATGAGACATTTGCATGATATTTGGAAGTGGGGAAAGAGGTCACTTTTATTAGCAGGCAACAGTGGGCACATGGCAGATCTCTGCTTCAATGCGACAGTCAGCTGAGTTCATTAGTGGCAATTTCCTTAACCGTCTACCGTATCCTAATTTCCTAAAACCCAGCAGTCTTTTCCTGTGTCTTTCCCCCGCAGCCTTTCTGTCAGGTCTGTAAGCACTAACTCCCTGTATTAAGTTCCTTTTGTGAAATGCCTGGAGAAATTCCCCTGATTTTACAACTGACTCTTTTTCATGATAAAATTTATTTACATACTTAAATTTAATTGGATCAGGGAATTCTTTCGCAGGTATCAGTTTCTAGTGGTCATGCATATTCCATTTGGGGATTGACAAAAATTATCTTTATTATATGGTAATAGCTCATTTTATTTACTCAGTTAATTTATATTGAAGGTCTTCAAATAATTTATATAGTTAGGAAAATAATTTTTGCAATCTAGTTATTAATTTGAGCCTGAGATAATTTTTAGTAAGAAAAGAAGAAAATATTCTGACAAAACTCCACTTTGGGATAAAATGCCATGAATACAAAGAAAACCTAAATAATAAACCCCTAAGGGATATGATCTATATGGAATAAACTAGACTAGTACTCATAGAATTGATATTTTAAAAGACATTTGGGATAGTAAAGAAGAAAATGTGTTGTAATTTAGCTTATTTTGTCCATTTTTCGAGTTCTGTCCCAGTTGAATTTTTATCAGAAGGTATATCTGTATTACACTTAGGGGCATGCATATCTATGCAACTTCTCATCTATGTCTACGGAACAGAAAGTGGTAATGAGATGTCTTATGTATATATATATATTGAATGTGATATAATATACAAGGACACTACTAATTCTGTGGAAGTCAAAGGTAGAAACAACATTGTCTTTACTCCTCAAGATCATATTATTCCTTTAATTACAAAGAAAATAAGAACAGGTTTTAAAAAGGTTATAGTCAAGCTTGAATTTAACTGAAAGTTGGGTAGTGCAAAAAATAATTTGGGGAAAAATTTCCGTGACTTCTGAATACTTGAAGGAAATTAGAAAAAGCAATACATTATTCTGTATCCTCTTTATATCTAGACGGTCAGAGGGTCAGACTGTTAAAAAAAAAATTTTTTTTTAACTTGGGGTTTGCCAGGCAAATAACCCTTTGTTAGTTGAGATAGTTTTAGCTAAATTTAGGAATCCAACTTTGATAAATATTATGCCTTTTCACTTTGCACTAAACCCTTTGCACTTTGATGTCAGCTTATTGACAAATCTGCACCCAGTGCCTAGAGAGAGAGAGTGTGCATGTGTGTGTGCACCCATGCATGTGCATGAGTGATACCTGTTAGTGTGTTGACTGTGCTGCATCACCTTCTTCACTGGTGAGAACACAGGGTTGATTATTGGATTGTGAGTCACCTGTACCACTTGGAAGCTCTTTGCTCCTTGACCACATCATAATCCTTACTAATTACCTTACTAATCAAGGTTTTTGATCACTGAGGGAATTGAACAAAGATTGTTAAAGGATGGGAAAATTCTACATTGCTCAAAAACAAATTCTGAATTCATGCGTGTGGACTGGTGGAATGATAGTTGCCTTATAGGACAATATTATCAAATGTAATTTCCTGGAGCAATATGTCTATATCTGATGATATTCTCTCATACGTTCTGGGTAAAATATGATTTACATGCATCTGTGGAGCCTTCAAGGAACTTGGATATAGATTTATAAAGAGAGACATATAATTTAAGCAAATGAACATAATAAAGAGTTATAGGGGTCCTGATGAGTCTCCATAAAGTAGATTGGGGGCACAAAGCAAGGACTACTGTGGCTGTAGATTCAGGAAAGTATTAGGCAGAGGAAAGAATACAAAATATACTGTGAAAATCAATAAGCTTTCAGGGTGATATAGGGGAAAAGGGAACTGTCCTCGGAGGGAACAACATTCGTAAGGATGCAGGGCCGTTTGGAAAAACTAGCAGCTTGTTTCACATTGAATATATAGAGCAAGCAGGTTCTGGGAGAAGAAGCTCCAGTGAAAAGAAGGGGCCCAGAAAAAAGGCCAGATGTGGAACAGCTGTCTGCTTGTCTCAGAGTTTCACTTGGTATAGAAAGGAGAGTCAAAAAGGATTTGAATCATCATCATATTGCAATGTCGTGTTTTAGCTAAGATCACTCTGGCAGCATTATGGAGAATGTGTTAGAAGTTTATTGAGGAACAACTTGAGAAAACTTTAATGTAGCTTACATAAATGAGGTTAAAAAAAAAAAAAGTCTTCTTAAAAGCTGAATGTGGGTGGGGCTACCTTCAGGACTCCTCTAACACTTTTCACCTTTCATTGTATGTGTGTTTTGTGGAGGGAGGGGTATATGTGTCCACAGAGAAACTGCATCCAGCATAGTGCAATATCTGTAGCTATTTCTCTCTAAATGTAAGTTCATAATTCAGAACTTACATCTGCCTCCTACTACATAGGGTAAACTAGTGTGATGAGAACAGAGGAAGTAGGAAAAGGAAGTATTTAAAACTAAAGCCAAGGCTGGGATAGTAAAACATGAGTTACACAAGCACAATGATGCCCAATTTTGACCATTTCTCAAAGACAGAAAAGGGGTAGATAGAATGTTGATGGATGAAGGTTACCAAAAGACTCTATGTACAAAGAGATCAATACATGAAGTAGGATCAGAGAAAAATCCACAGCTAAGAAAGAAGAGCCCAGTGTAAGGATGCTTGCTGAGGTAGGTCAATCTAACTTAATTGGTGATGCCTTGAAGAAAGATAGTTTTTAAACAATCATCAGGAAAGACAGGAGATTTTTTTAAAAAGAAGAGATAATTAGAAATATATTATGCTTCCCAACCTAAGTGTCCATCGACAGATGAATGGATAAAGAAGATGTGGCACATATATACAATGTAATATTACTCAGCCATAAAGAGAAACAAAACTGAGTTATTTGTAGTGAGGTGCATGGACCTAGAGTCTGTCATACAGAGTGAAGTAAGTCAGAAAGAGAAAAACAAATACTGTATGCTAACACATATATATGGAGTCTTA
>NW_006782029.1:0-24627 GCF_000442215.2 Lipotes vexillifer | reverse complement strand
AGGATCTGAAGAACCTAGGGGGAGGATGGGAATAAAGATGCAGACATAAAAATGGACTTGAGGACACAGGGAGGGGAAAGGGTATGCTGGGACAAAGAGAGTGGCATGGACATATATACACTACGAAATGTAAAATAGATAGCTAGTGGGAAGCAGCTGCATAGCACAGGGAGATCAGCTCAGTGCTTTGTGACCACCTAGAGGGGTGGGATAGGGAGGGTGGGAGGGAGGGAGAGGGAAGAGGGAGGAGATGTGGGGATATATGTATATGTATAGCTGATTCACTTTGTTATAAAGCAGAAACTAACACACCATTGTAAAGCAATTATACTCCAATAAAGATGTTAAATTAATTAATGAAAAGAAATTGACCTAAGAAAAGGGAAATCAGCCAACTCTAACCCCCCTAGTCTTCTTGTCTCATATAAGGGGAGGGAGAAGGCTGAGGAACATTTCTGAAGGCCACAGCCCAGGGACTCAGGCCCACTAAAAAACTGACGTTTAATCATAAAATTATAAAACACCTCCCCTCACCCACATCCAATCACTAGACCAGCAGGGCTCCACTACAATTACACCGGCATACAACCGAGAGCTGCAAGACACAGATTCTGTTTAAGAAGTGTTTAGGGAGACGTAAAAACAACATGAGAAGGAAAAAAATAAGGAAACCAGAAGAAATGAAGCCTCTGGCACCTACAGCTGCAGAAGATATTAAACATAACACAGCTCACGCTAAAAGCCTAATTATCTCAGTTTCTTTACCCAATATATCATGTCCAGCTTTCAGCAAAAAAGGAAATGGCATACTAGAAAGCAAGGAAAAACATAGTCTGAAGAGACAAAGAAAGCATAAGAGTCTCAGGCATAACATAGCTTTTGGAATTATCAGATAGGGAGTTTAAAACAACTATGATTAATACATTAAATGCTCTCAAGGAAAATGAAACAACATGCAAGAACGGATGGGTAATGTAAACAGAGCAATGGAAACTCTAAAAGGAATCAGTGAGCTTGAAGATATGTCATCTCCAAAAAGAAATGCAAAGAGAATGATTTTTTTAAATGGAACAGAATATCAAGGAACTGTGAAACGAATACAAAAGGTAGAACAAATGTGAAGTGGAAATACTAGAAGAAGAAGAAAGAGAAAAAGGAACAGAAGGTATATTTGAAGTAATAATGGCTGAGAAATTCTCAAAATTAATGACAGACACCAAACCACAGATCCAGAGAAGCTCAGAGAAATACCAAGGAGAATAAATACCCAAAAAATCTATATCAAACTACAGAAAGCCAAAGACAAAGAGAAAAAATTTTTTAAAGAAACCTAATCTGTAGAAGATCAAAGATAAAAATTACATTGGACTTCTCTTCAGAATACATGCAAGCAAGAAGAGAATGGAGTGAAATATTTAAAGTACTGAAGGAAAAGCCATCAACCTGGAATTCTGTATCCAGTGAAATTATCACTGGATATACAAAGAACACATAAAACTCAACAATAAAAAATGAACAACCCAGTTAAAAAATAGGCAAAATATCTGAACACACCCCTCGCTAAATAAAAATACAGACTTTAAATAAGTACATGAAAAGATAACATCATATATCATTAGGGAATTGTGAATTAAAACAACAGTGAGCTACTACTACACATCTATTAGAATGGTTAAAAAAAAAAAACTGACAGTACCAAATGTTCCACACTAATGCAAGATGTTAATAATAGGGAAACTGTGCTGGTCGGGGGGGGGACTGCATATGGGGCTCTCTGTACTATCTGCCCAATTTTTGTGTAAATCAAAAACTGTTCTAAAAACTGAAGTCTCCTAATTTTTAAAAAACCAGTACAGGGTAAATTGAGGACACATGGAAGATTCACAGAGTATAAGAATGACAAAGACCAAATGGGTTCAGAGCTAGAAGAGACCTTAGGATTGGTCATTCATTCATCACATATTTATTGGGCACTTACAGAGTGTCACTCTGTGTGAGGCACAGCAAGTACAATGAGAACAAGATGGCCCCATTGCAGTAGAGTACTAAGTGAACAGGACTTTTATATCTTTTCTTGCCTTATTGCCCTGACAAGGACTTCAAGCACAATATGGATTAGGATTGAAGGTGGCAGACATCCTAGACTTTTTTTGTGATGTGTGTGTGTGTGTGTGTGTGTGTGTGTGTGTGTGTGTGTGTGTGACGGGTGGAGGAGAACTTTGAGAGGATGGTCACTAAGACATTAACAGTAGTTATTTCTGGATGGGCTTTATTTCCTTTTACTGGTTCATATCATTTTGTAGTATTTCTATGATATGCATGCTTTGCTATTGTAATAAGAAAATAAAATAATAAAAGTAATTTTTCTCTTATTCTAAAAATATATATGTATATTGTGTTTCCTAGCAGGAAACATTGCATTGTTTTCTTCTTAATAAAAATGTCAATGGGCTCCTCAGAAGAGTTCTTGGCTTAAAATTTGGGAGATGTGTTAAACTATGTGAAGAAACCAAGACTTTTGCAAATTTACCAAACTACTGGCAAAGTAAAATGATTTAGGACTTAATTTTAAGGATGCCAATACTAGTCATAGACAAAGAATTAAAAATGGATAAACTCAAAGACAATTTCATTCACAAGAGCCTAAGAAATTATAGAGAAATCATGTGTGTGTGTAATTTTGTGGTAATTGAAGTTGAGAATAAGACCACCTAAGTGCCCAGTTGTGAGTTAAGGAACTCCCAAGAATATAGCTGAACTGAGCATTTAACCCTGATTACTATATACCTTTAAGTCCTTAAAAGTCTGAGATTGGGACCAAAAAAATTCATATCCAGAAACTCAAATATTTATATTTTTCGGAAGTGATCTCTTCCAGATGAGCTACACTAACCAGACTCATACAAGAGTGATGAACAAACCAGATTAATGCATAAATTTATAATGAGAAATTTAGCTTTCAAGCAAATTGGTATCCTTGTGTTAACTGATGTGCTCAGTGTCAAAAAGCTATGTAGGAAGGCAACCTATAATCAGAAGACTTCTTGGTGATAGGAGCAACCAGAATAAGTGGTATAATGCAAATATCTGTAGTCTTAAGGTCATGATATCTTCGGGTTCACAAATGGACCGAAAACACCAACTAGGCTTGCTGGTTCTTAAGGGTATGCTCACCCATGAATGAAGCGAAGGACATGTTCATAGATGTTCCCCTTTGTGTTCTCTTTCTGGGCACTGTACAGACTATTTTCCTTTCTAGTTCAGGCAAGTGTTAGAAGGAAAGATAGGAAATCTAAGATATTTTTAATGAGTTTAGTACAAACTAGAGAGAGGGAAGAGGTAGGAGATCCCTAAGGCTGGAGCTAAGTTAAGCTTGAGGAATATAAGGAAGTTATAACTGGAGAAATTTTTACCTGAAGCAAGAATAATGAATCAAGTCTCTAGGGGCAAGCATCAGGGATGCTAGAATTGCTTAGAGTTGAGGGTAACACGGGCTTATGTTGGTAGGCAGCTGTGATGTCAGTGATTTTGACCTGAAGCCAAAGAGATAGATGTAGGGGGAAAGTTTTTTTTTGCGGGAGAGCAAACAGGAAGCTCAGGGGTTAAAGGAAGAGGAGATGGTATAAGAGCATGAGTCAGAAAGAAAGACATACTTACAGAAACCTTAAATAGGATAGCATCTGTGAAGATTTGGTAAAAGCTGCTTTAAATTGTGAACAATCTAGACTCTTTCTAAAAGTCCTTAATTTCTAATAGCTTATGCATTAACTACCTCAAGGAAAAAACAAACGTGGGCAGGAACTGGAAAGTCAAAGGCTAAACATCCTAGTTCAACAGTCTAATACATCCTAGACCAATAGTCTAATCGTACTAGACCAATAGTCTAATAAGCCCAAGTCTGAAGTTCACAGAAAATTTATAAGTGATGTTACCTAGTGTGGATATCCCTCTGTACTGAGCCAAGGGGAGATAGCTGCATGAGGTGCTGTGTGCCCCCAGTTGAAAAATACATTTTTGTTTAATATGGTCCTATGGGACTTGAGAATGCTGAGCCCTGTTGGCTATCACAGCTAGGTGACTCAAGGGCCTATCCTTTGGATGTAAGCCACAAAAGCTGGGGTGCTAGATGGGTGGCCAAGCTCCTTCCAGAGAGAAGCTGGAGAATTGCTTTTATTGCTGGAGCAAGCCAGAAGAAGAATCAGAATGGATATTAATGGTGGTGTAAAGATGAAATCATCATGCCCTTATTTACACAAAGTGGGTGAGTATATCTTTTGTTTGTAACCCCTTTCCAGAATCTGTCTTGTCCGTGAAAGGGATCAGAAATGGTCATGGTTCCCATCCAGCAACATGCAGAACTCATGCCAAACACCGACCACATGGGGCACTCAGATGCAGGAGATGAACTACAGCATCAGGGAAAGATTATGAGGACAAATTAGTGGCAGATAATTCTTCAGAGAATGTTGAGGGAAGTAAGGGCTTCCTAGAGATAAAATTATTAAAGCTAGTACTTAAATTTAACTGTAAGCAGGCATCATAAAGAGATGAATAAGTATCGTGATAAAATGTTTTTTCAGCCCAAACCAGTATGAATAAACACAGCATGGGGCCCACAAAAGAGATTTAGCAGAGCCTGAATGTTGCAAGGAGAGGAAACCATGCTGGATTAGAACTAAGATTACTTTTTAACACTCTGTCAAGGGGTTTTCATGAACCTTTATTAGACAGGAGCTGAAATGTATATTCCAGACCTCCCACCGTAATAATTGCATGAGCATGCTCAAGTTAGCTAGGCAATAAATTGCATATAGCGTTCATCCCATGTAAGTAATATTTTTAACAAATTCCTTCATCATTTTCATGAAGTCTTAGTTACAGACAATAACAGCACACACACAAAAAAAACAACAGTCACTTCTGGTATTGATATAGGCGGGTATATGAATTGAGCAAACTTGACTGATCACTGAAATCAAGGATCTAGATCTCAGTGGGATAAACTAGGGGGGGCGCTAATAGCTAACGTGGTTTTTACTCAGCGTGCTCCTTTCTCAGTGATACACTTTGAAAACAGAGAGATAGCAGAAATAGCAATTGTCCCAGCACCAAAGTTGAGGACCTTGTGAAGGTAGATGGAATGACTGGCATAGTTAAGAATGTAGGTCAAGGTAGTGGGTTGAAGGTTGAGTCGGCTATATTGGGCAGATATGATAAAGGATATATCGGCTTTCAAAGATGTTTCCAGGGCTCTCCTAGGACATGAACAGGTATATTCATGCCTCAGGCTCGAAACATCAGCTTTACAACTATTTTCAGATCTCACTTGGTGTGAGTAGGGATTCCCAGTCAACCACTGGGTCTGGCTCTTGTTGGCTCTGGGTCTATTGTTCAAGGAAGCTACAAAGTGGCCACTGTCAGTAGGCCCTAAAAAAGCTGTTAATTCTAGACTTTACCTCTTTGATGGGCTTGTGATATGGACTCAGGTGGTAATTTTTAAATCCTCAGATTTTACAACTGTATAGGGCTGGGAAAACTGTCTGACAGCAGATGTGAGCATTTTGTAAAAACTGCCAGATGATGGCTGCTGACAGAGTAAGATAAGGGGTTGGGAACTGATTTACTTGTGCAATCAAGGGCTTAAAGCCTGGCTATTTAGTATCAACATACTCTGGAAGACCTTTTGTTTTCAAATCATTTAAATTAGTTTTTCCTCCCAAGGGCTGCTGATTAACTGGCAAACTAAGGAGGAAAGTACAGCTGCAACAGGGTAACAGACTGCCCAGGGCCACTGTAGCTGTGAGGGCAGAGCTGGTATGAAAATGGAAATCCCTAGAGGCCTCTCTCAGCACACAGAGTCCCTCGCTACTCCCTCCAGCGAGGTCTGTGATTCTTAAAGTGACTCTCACCGCAGGCAGTTCACAGATCATCTATTTCATGTCCACAACTATAAATAATCTCTTGGCAAAATGTATTTGAGCTACAGAGTAAGTAATAGAGATAAAATGACTTCATTTGACTCTTGAGTCTGGTAAAAACCAGTTTTCTTAAGCCTCGCCTGTACTCGGTGTACAGCTTCTCTGGAGGCCTGTTGGCCTCTAGAATATTCAAGGAAAGATGGTTTGTGTTTGAGTGAAAATATGTTCATTTCTGGCCTTGGCTTACTAACATAATGGTCTGAGAAATGTAAGCATGAGACAGCGAATTAAGGCAATGCCCCTTATATGACTCTCACATCTGACAACCCAGCTGCGTAAACTGATAGTCCTTTTGGTTTTCTTTTTCTTTTAAATCAGTAAGGCTATTGGAAAATATCAAAGTTTTTATTCCTCTTAGTTGTTATCAAAATTTAGAATATAAAGTTATATGGCAATTTTTTAAATCACATAATTGATGAATTTTGAGACGATCTATCTGTTTCTATGGCATGTGAGGAGATGAAGGCTGATTTTAACTTTTACCATTTGGTATAGACCGTTATACTGTTATTGTCTCATATCTGAATAGTCAAGAGGCAATATTACACTGAAAACTGGGAGTAGGTCGAGTCCAGGACACATTTTTGAAGTATTTATCCTTTGTTTTGAGGGCCTTCCTACTTCTTTTTCTTTATTCCTGTCTTTACTTCCTCACGCCTCTGGCTGCTCTAACCCTTGATTTTTAAGTTCGACCAAAGCATGTCTTTACCTAAAGCCTTTCTCCTCATATTCCAAAACTGCTCTTCTGTTTTCTAAGCCTCTTGCTATTAAAGTACTCATTACTCTGGGGATATCTCAACTGGAGTTTAGGAGGGAAGTAATTTAAGGCAGCAAGTGCACTCTCCATAAAGGACTTAATTGTTAAACTAATTCTGTTAGAGTTATTTACCTTTCAAAATGGGCTTGTTAACCAAAATGAATCTTGATTTGGTAGAATTTCACGCCTGAGAAGTGGGAATGAGACATAGTTAGGCAGTGCGGAGAAGAGATTTTAGGGCAGTGGGTCCTCTCCTTGTTTATCACATGTACTTATACACGAGGTTAGTTAACTGCAAATATTGATCAAATTGTTTATAGTTTCATCATTACTGCCCTGCAGAATATTGATCAATACAAACAGATAATTTTGAGATGACATAGATGAAGATTTAATAAGAAGCATTTAGCTTGTTGGTCTGGTTCCCATCTCAGAGACAGTCATGCACGGGGCAAGGTAGATGACTTGTTTAGATTCTAAGGTACTTCTAAGTGTTCTGCCTTGCTTGGTATGGTACCCTTCTCACCCTGCTTGAAGTTCACACTGTAGGTCACTAGTGGGTTATAAAACAAATAGAAATAAGCTCTAACTTTTAGTAGTGGTTTTCTCTCCCTCTTCTACTGGTACATGGTGAATTGATGGCATTCACCACTTGGTGATTTAGATTTTACAGGAATGAGATATAAAATAATTCTAGGCTATGGTTTTCTCAGAGCTGTGATAGGATGACAGCATATATTCAAAGGAACTGGTTGAAAGCCAGAGGAGAAAAGGAAGCGTGATGGCAGACTTCACTCCTATCATATTTCCCCCACAGGGACATGCAGATGTGGGCTTAGGTGAAATGGAGAAAATTTGGTGTCTAGTACTTAGGATTTCAATTCATTGTTCACATTCCTTTGAGTTTCTGGGGTAACTTAATAAAGAAAAAACCAATTTGGTTTTCAGGAACTTGAGAAAATCTACTATATTTGTGAAGCCAACACACCTCATGGGAAACAGGCAACTGGATAACCTGAGTATTTGAAAACTATGTCTGTTGGATAGAAAACATGTATAGGTCATAGAAATCACTTCTCAAATTAGTCTTACATAAGTATTTCAGCCTCCAGACAATGTGGTGTGGTATGAAGGAAAATATTTACAATAGACAAGAGGAGTCAATGACTTTGACTTTCATTCGAACATATTTATCCTAGCAAGTCCCTATTCATGTTCTCCTTATGAGCTCAAGGCACCTTCTAATGTTCAGTTCTTGCTCATAAGGAATAGGTATTTCTTAGTATCTTGGCAGCAACTGTATAGTTTGTATTTTACCTTATAGGCAATGCTAACAGATCAGATGAACACTAAAATGGCTTGATCTACTCTAGGAAGGTAAATATCGTCTAAAGTGATAGGGAGTACAGTTTATTATGAGTTAGTGCTGTTTAGTAGATGAAGAAAATTAAAGACCTGACATTTCTTGAGACTAAATGGCAGAGAAGTTTATATTGCCCAATTTTGAACCAAACTTGGAAAATCATTTTAATTGGTACAGATTTGAATTCAACCCCCAGCTGCTTTCAGGTAGTGGTCTAGGATAGAGTTTCTAAAATAACTCTGCTGCCCTACACTCTGCTATAGTTCAGATGGATCCGGGAAGACTAGATTTGTCCTGGAAGAAAAGCCCTTGTATAACTTGAGATTCCTAGAAAACTTGCTCACAGCTGTTGGTCATGGGAAGAGTTTTGCAAACTTGCTCTACCAAAGGAGAAAGTGCAGGCGGCTTCACTGTCACATCTCCCTCCCACTGGATCTCCAGGTTCTTCAGTGAACTGAATGGTCTTCTCTGGAACAGGGAGGGAAATAGCCAATTTGGGAGGGAGGGGTATGGTCAGAGTATAGAACAAATGACGTTTTCTTCCTTGCATTGCCTGGCAGACTGCCTTCTTGGAACACATACATATAGACAGTTGTCACACATCTTAATTATTGATATATGGAGCACAACTGTAGATGACACAGAATATATATTTGCTTCTCTTCGGAAATATTTGATAGAAAACATGTTAACATCAATCTGAAATCTCAGAGTTCTTGTGATATAGTGGAAATATCTTATGGATATGAAATATATGCTTTGAACTGCATTCTAGCACCCTGCTTTCTTTTCCTCACAGAGCTAGCACCAATGCTAAGATCATTAAAAGAGTTACTTCCAGTTAATAAATGAATCTCCTACTATTGTCTCTGCTCCCATTGTTTTTGGAGTTTTGAACCAAATCACATTTACTATCAGCCAACTCAAGGAGAAACAAACTTTGCTTATAATTACATGTCACAATACATTTTGATGTTCCTTGTCTATTCCTTGACCTAAATCAGCTGGCCTGATAATACTCTATATTTGTTTTCCTTCATTGCACTTGCTAGTTTACTATCTAGTTAATTATCTAATTTATTCACCTTGTTTATTTGTATGTGCTAACAGAATGTGAGCTTCTTGGGGGCAGAAACCATGGCTGTCTTACTTGCCATCATATTCTGAGAAAGTAGAAGTTTTTGGTCTACAGTAGGCACAAAATAAATATTGATCAAATAAAGTAATGAGACCAAGCTAGAAATATTGTCCTCAACCAGATAGACAAATGAATGAATAAACTCAGTGCTACTGTTTCTGTCCTCATCTGATTTGACTTTCCCACAGCTCTTAAAATAACTTATTATCCCTTCCATAACGAAGCACACACTGCCCTTGGATTCTATGATAGGACATTGTTTTGTCTCCTCAGACTCTTCTGCCTATGCTTCCTCTGCTGACCTCTAAATATTTGAGCTCTCCTGGACTCTGCTCTGAGCCCTCTCTCTTTCTTAAATTCACCCTCTTTGTGAAATATCTGTTTCCTTGGCCTTAATTACCCCATAGATGCTGACAACTCCCAAATATATACAACCAGCCAGGATGTCTCCCTTGGACTCCAGACTTGAATATGCAGCTTTCTGCTTGATCTGCATTTGAACATCTCACAACTTTCTTAAAATTAAGTGGTTTTTTTTGTTTTTTTGTTTTTTGCGGTACGCGGGCCTCTCACTGCTGTGGCCCCTCCCGTCGCGGAGCACAGGCTCCAGATGCGCAGGCTCAGCAGCCATGGCTCACGGACCCAGCCGCTCCGCGGCACGTGGGATCCTCCCGGACAGGGTCACGAACCTGCGTCCCCTGCATCGGCAGGCGGACTCTCAACCACTGTGCCACCAGGGAAGCCCTTAAAATTAATTTTTAAATAAAACTCTTAAACTGTCATGCAGCCACCCTCACTAACCAACCAGTGAATGAAAAAATGAACAAACAAAACAGTAATCAAACAAAACCCTCCTTTCCCTGTCCTGGCTTTGTAAATGAGACCACCTCCCACACAATAACTCAGATGAGAAACTTAGGAGTCATTCTCAAGTTATCCTTTCCTTAACTCACATAGCTACTCGATCTGAACGTCCTATTGTTTCTACCACCAAAAATTATCTGGAAATTTTATCTTTTCTTTCTCTACTGCTGGTGGATTTCCTTCCACTTTTATTCTTTTTAACTAAAAACATTTTTTAAATTGAGGTATAGTTTATATACAACATTATATTAGTTTCACCTGTACCACATACTGATTTGACATTTATATACATTATGAATTGATCATCGTGGTAAGTCTAGTAACCATCTGTCACCATAAAAAGTTATTAAAATAATATTGACTCTATTCCCCATGCTGTACATTATATTCCCATGACTTATTTATTTTATAACTGGAAGTTTGTGCTTCTTAATTCCCTGCACCTATTATGCCCAACTCCTCACTCCTATTCCCCCTGGTAAACCACCACTTAATTTTCTGTATCTGAGTCTCTGTTTTGTTTTGTTTTTTGGTTTTTTAGATTCCACATACGAATAAAATTGTATGGTATTCGTCTTTCTCTATCTTATTTCACTTAGCATAATACCCTCTGGGTCCGTCCATGTTGTTGCAAATGGCAAGATTTCATTCTTTTTATGGCTGGTAATATTCCATTGTGTATGTGTGTGTGTGTGTATGGTTGTGTGTATGTGTATCACACTTTTTTTATCCATTTATTCATAGATGGACACTTAGGTTGCTTCCATATCTTGGCTATTATGAACAATGCTGCAATGAACATAAGGGTGCATATATCTTTTCAAATTAGTATTTTCTTTTTTTTAATACCCAGAATTAGAATTGCTAATTTGTATAGTAATTCTATTTTTAATTTCTTGAGGAAGCTTTCCATAGTGGCAGCACCAATTTACATTCCCACCCACAGTGCACAAGGATTTCCTTTTCCCCACCACCTTGCCAACACTTGTTATTTGTTGTCTTTTTTATAATACCCATTCTGATGGGTATGAGGTGATATCTCAATGTGGTTTTGGTTTGCATTTCCCTCATGGTTAGTGATGTTGAGCATCTTTTCATGTGTCTGTTGGCCATCTGTATGTCTTCCTTGGAAAAATGTCTATTCAGGCCCTCTGCCCATTTTTTAATCTGATTTGTTTTTGGATATTGAGTTGTGTGAGTTCTTTATATATTTTGGATATTAACCCCTTATCATATATATTACTTGCAAATATCTTCTCCCATTGAGTAGGTTACCTTTTTGTTTTGTTGATGGTTTCCTTCACTGTGAAAAAGATTTCTAGTTTGATGTAGTCCCATTTGTTTATTTTTCCTTTTGTTGCCCTTGCCTGAGGAGACATGTCCAAAAAAATATTATTAAGATGGATGACAAAGAGCATACTGCCTGTGTTTTCTTCTAGGAGTTTTATGGTTTCGGGTCTTACATTTCAGTCTTCAATCCACTTAGAGCTTTGTTTTGTGTATGGTGTAAGAAAGTAGTCCAGTTTCATTATTTGGCATGTAGCTGTTCACTTTTTTCAACACTGTTTATTGAAGAGACCAGCTTTTCCCCACTGTATATTCTTGGCTTCTTTGTTGTAAAGCAATTGATCCTGTAAACATGAGTTTATTTCTGGACTCTCTATTCTGTTCCACTGATCTATATGTCTATTTTTGTGCGAGTACCATACAGTTCTGATAATATAGCTTTGTAGTATAGTTTGAAATCAGGAAATATGATACCTCCAGCTTTGTTCTTTCTCAAGATTGCTTTGGCTATTTGGGGTCTTTAGTGGTTCCATACAAATTTTAGGATTTTTTTGTCCCAGTTTTGTGAAAAATGTCATTTGTGTTTTGATACAGATTGCATGGAATATGTAGATTGCTTATGGAAACTGTAACAATATTAATTCTTCCAATCTATGATCACCATATAACTTTGCATTTATTTGTGTTATGTATGGCTGTTAGCATAATGGACACCATCTTGTGTCCTTACAGTTTCTCCTGTCCTTCTGCTGACCCTACCCAGGGCTGTACTGTGCAACAAATTACTCTGTCATCAAGGGCTTTGTAGTTAATAGATATTGTTTAATTATCATTAGGACCAGGCAGCCGCTATGCTCTGCTAGTCCCCATACAGTGATTAAAACCTTCACTGATGTGTTCCTGGTGCCCACAAGAGTAGTTATCCATTCATAAATCTTTTTTTTTTTTTAACATCTTTATTGGAGTATAACTGCTTTACAATGGTATGTTAGTTTCTGCTTTATAACAAAGTGAATCAGTTATACATGTACATATGTTCCCATATCTCTTCCCTCTTGTGTCTCCCTCCCTCCCACCCTCCCTATCCCACCCCTCTAGGTGGTCACAAACCACTGAGCTGATCTCCCTGTGCTATGTGGCTGCTTCCCACTAGCTATCTATTTTACATTTGGTAGTGTATATATGTCCATGCCACTCTCTCACTTTGTCACAGCTTACCCATCCCCCTCCCCATATCCTCAAGTCCATTCTCTAGTAGGTCTGTGTCTTTATTCCCATCTTACCCCTAGATTCTTCATGACCTTTTTTTTCCTTAGATTCCATATATATGTGTTAGCATACGGTATTTGTTTTTCTCTTTTTGACTTACTTCACTCTGTATGACAGACTCTAGGTCCATCCACCTCACTACAAATAACTCAATTTCGTTTCTTTTTATGGCTGAGTAATATTTCATTGTATATATGTGCCACATCTTCTTTATCCATTCATCTGTTGTTGGACACTTAGGTTGCTTCCATGTCCTGGCTATTGTAAGTAGAGCTGCAATGAACATATTGGTACATGACTCTTTTTGAATTATGGTTCATATAATTGACTTAGGAATGCACATACTATTTCAAAGTACCTACCGCCATCCTCTAGGTTAACTATTTTCTAGTGTCAAGGTGACTAAGTTCGGTGGGCACTTTTCATTTCCTCCGTCCTCCAACAGCATCATGTTCAGTTTCTTTCATCAGTGCCTTATAGTTTTCAGAGTACAAGTCATTCACCGCCTTGGTTAAATTTATTCCTAAGTGTTTTATTCTTTTTGATACAATTGTGAATGGGATTATTTTCTTAATTTCCCTTTATGACAATTTGTTATTAGTGTATAGAGATGCAACATATTTCTATATATTGATTTTGTATTCTGCAACTTTACTGAATTCATTTCTTAATTCTAGTAGTTTTTTGATGACATATTTAGGATTTTCTATATATAGTATCATGTTATCTGAAAACAGTGACAGCTTTACTTCTTTCCAAATGGGATGCCTTTTATTTTTATTTTTTTCTTGTCTGATTGCTGTGGCTAGGACTTGCAATACTATGTTGAATAAAAGTGGTGAGAGTGGACATCCTTGTCTTGTTCCTCACCTTAGAGGAAAAGCTTTCAGCTTTTCACTGGGTTTGTCATATATGGCCTTTATTATGTTGAGGTACGTTTCCTCCATACCCATTCTGAGAAATTTTATCATAAGTGAATGTTGAATTTTGTCATTTTATTCCATTTAGTTCAGAAAAGATACTTGATATGCTTTAAGTCTTCTTAAATTTATTGAGACTTATTTGTGGTCCAGCATGTGACCTGTCCTGGAGAATATTCCAAGTGCAATTAAAAAGAGTGTGTACCAATACCATACTGTCTTGATTACTGTAGCTTTGTAGTATAGTTTGAAGTTGGGTAGCCTGATTCCTCCAGCTCCGTTTTTCTTTCTCAAGATTGCTTTGGCTATTCAGGGTCTTTACTGTTACCCTACAAATTGTAAAATTTTTTGTTCTAATTCTGTGAAGAATGCCATTGGTAGTTTGATAGGGATTGCATTGAACCTGTAGATTGCTTTGAGTAGTATAGCCATTTTCACAATATTCATTCTTCCAGTCCAAGAACATGGTATATCTCTCCTTCTGTTTATGTCATCTTTGATTTATTTCATCAGTGTTTTATAGTTTTCTGAGTACAAGTCTTTTGCCTCCTTAGGTAGGTTTATTCCTAGGTATTTTATTCTTTTTGTTGCAAAGGTAAATGGGCTTTATTCCTTAATTTCTCTTTCTGATTTTTCATTGTTAGTGTATAGGAATGCCAGATACTTCTGTGCATTAATTTTGTATCCTGAAACTTTACCAAATTTATTGATTAGTTCTAGTAGTTTTCTGGTGTCATCTTTAGGATTTTCTATGTATAGTATCGTGTCATCTGCAAACAGTGACAGTTTTACTTCTTTTCCAGTTTGGATTCCTTTTATTACTTCTTCTTCTCTGATTGTCATAGCTAGGACTTCCAAAGCTATGTTGAATAAGAGTGGTGAGAGTGGACATCCTTGTCTTGTTCCTGATCTTGTGGAAATGCTTTCAGTTTTTCACCATTGAGTATGATGTTTGCTGTGGGTTTGTCATATATGGCCTTTATTATATTGAGGTAGGTTCACTCTATGCCCATTTCTGGAGAGTTTTTATCATAAATCGGTGTTGAATTTTGTCAAAAGCTTTTTCTGCATCTATTGAGACAATCATATGGTTTTTATTACTTAATTTGTTAATATGGTATATCACATTGATTGATTTGCATATATTGAAGAATCCTTGCATTCCTGGGATAAATCCCACTTTATCATGGTGTATGATCCTTTTAATGTGTTGTTGATTCTGTTTGCTAGTATTTTGTTGAGGATTTTTGCATATAGATCAATGGTACAGGATAGAAAGCCCAGAGATAAACCCACGCACATACAGTCACCTAATTTATGACAAAGGAGGCAAGAACATACAATGGAGAAAAGACAGCCTCTTCAGTAAGTGGTGCTGGGAGAACTGGACAGGTATATGTAAAAGTATGAGATTAGAACACTCCCTAACACCATACACAAAAATAAGCTCAAAATGGATTAAAGACCTAAATGTAAGGCCAGACACCATGAAACTCTTAGAGGAAAACATAGGCAGAACACTCTATGACATAAATCACAGCAAGATCCTTTTTGACCCACCTCCTAGAGTAATGAAAATAAATAAATGTGACCTAACTAAATTTAAAAGCTTTTGCACAGCAAAGGAAACCATAAACAAGATGAAAAGACAACCCTCAGAATGGGAGAAAATATTTGCAAATGATGCAACGGACAAAGCATTAATCTCCAAAATATACAAACAGCTCATGAAGCTCAATATTAAAAAAAAACCCAATCCAAAAATGGGCAGAAGACCCAAATAGACATTTCACCAAAAAATCCCCATACAGATGGCCAAGAGACGCATGAAAAGATGCTCAGCATCACTAATTATTAGAAAAATGCAAATCAAAACTACAATGAGGTATCACCTCACAATGGTTAGAATGGGCATCATCAGAAAATCTACAAACAACAAATGCCGGAGAGGGTGTGGAGAAAAGGGAATCCTCTTGCACTGTTGGTGGGAATATAAACTGATACAGCCACTATGGAGAACAGTATGGTTGTTCTTTAAAAAACTAAAAATCAAACTACCGTATGACCCAGCAATACCACTACTAGGCATATACCCTAAGAAAACCATAATTCAGAAGGACACATGTCCCCCAGTGTTCATTGCAACATTATTTACAATAGCCAGGACATGGAAATAACCTAAATGTCAAATGATAGATGAATGGATAAAGAAGGTGTGGTACATATATACTGTGGAATATTACTTAGCTATAAAAAGGAATGAAACTGGGTCATTTGTAAAGATGGGATGGACCTAGAGTCTCATACAGAGTGAACTAAGCCAAAAAGAGAAAAACAAATATTGTATATTAATGCATATATGTGGAATCTAGAAAAATGGTACAGGTGAACCTATTTGTAGGGCAGATATAGAGACATAGACATAGAGAATGGACATGTGGACACAGGGGGAAGGGTGGGAAGGGAAGGGGATGAACTGGGAGATTAGGTTTGACATAAATGCACTACCATGTATAAAATGGATAGCTAGTGGGAACCTGCTGAATAGCACAGGGAGCTCAGCTCAGTGCTCTGTGATGACCTAGATGGGTGGGATGGGGTGGGGGGAGGGAGGTCCAAGAGGGAGGGGATATAGGTATACATATAGCTGATTCACTTCATTGTACAGCAGAAACTAACACAACATTGGAATGTGTCTTAAGGCCAATGTTTCCTTATTGATTTTTGCTGGATGAGCTATCCATTGGTGCAGGTGGGTGTTAAAGTCCCCTACTATTATTGTGTTAGTGTCAATTTCTCCTTTTATACCTGTTAGTATTTACTTTATGCATTTAGGTGTTCCTTTGTTGGGTGCATAGATATTTATAAATGTTGTATCCTCTTCTTGCATTGATCCCCCTTTATCATTATGCAATGCCCTTCTTTGTTTCTTGTTACAGTCTTTGTTTTAGTCTATTTAGTCTGATAGAAGTACTGCTACCCCAGCTTTCTTTTTGTTTCCATTAATATGGAATATCTTTTTACTGCTTCATTTTCAGTCTGTGCGTGTCTTTAAAACTAAAGTGGGTCTCTCATAAATAGCATATATGTGGATCTTGCCTTTTTTATCCATTCAGCCACAATGTCTTTTGATTGGCACATTTAATCCATTCACATTTAAAGTAATTTTTGTTAGGTATGTACTTATTGCTATTTTGTGAATTGTTTTCTGGTTTTTCTTATATTTCTTCTTGTTCCTTTCTTCCCTTGTTCTCTTCTCTTGTGATTTGAAAACTTTCTTTAGTGGTACATTTGTATTCTTTTCTCTTCATTTTTTATGTATCTGTTGTAGGTTTTTGTTCTGTGGTTACCCAAAGGTTCATATATAGCAACCTATGTATATAGCAGTCTATTTTAAGTGGATGGTCACTTATGTATGAGTTCTAAAAACAACTGCATTTTTACATCACCCATTCCATATTTTATGTTTTTGACATCATATTTTACATTTTTAAATTTTGTATATCACTTAACTGTCATTTTAGATATGCAGTAAATCATCCGTATCTCTCTTTATCTGAGGTTGTGTCTTGTTCTTTCGTTTGGAAGGTGTTCCTTTGTCTCTTCATTTTGGCTAACTGGTTTTTTTCTATGTACTAGGTATATCAGCTATGTCTCCTGTTCATGAAGAAATGGCCTTATGTAGAAGGTGTCCTGTGAGACCCAGTGTCACAATTCCCCCTGATCACTGCAACCAGGTGCTCCAGGGGTAATCCCCTGTGTAAGCTATACATGGTCACCTAGTGTGGGTGGGCCACAATTGCTGTGGGCTCCTCCCACTTTTAATAATGCTGTACCATTATCATTTCTACTTTTGATCTGCAGCATTACATTCCACATGGCAGTCATAAATCAGATGCTCCTGCTCCCTGGCTTAAAGCCCTCCTTGATTTGACACTCCTAACTGTGGCATATGAGGTCATAAAAGATAGCATCCCAGCCCCTTTTTCTAGTCCCTTCCTCACCCATCATGCATCAGTTATACCAAACCTTTTTCTTTTCCTTGTAATTGTCTAGCTCTTGCCAACCTCAGAATTTTTACCCAGGTTAATTCTTACATGAATTCTTTCTTCTGCTCATTATTGGGCTGAATTCTTATCTATTCAAGTCTCAGAAGAATGTTCAGATGGCCCATGTATAAGGGGTTTTTCTTCCTATCCTACTACTGTAGTCTCTTTCTCTAGACCCTCTTCATTTGAAATTTTATATTGTGGAAATCGTAACAGCTATTCACTGAATATTTTTTACTTTCTTCCGTCTGAGCATATTGTGGGGTTGCACTACTTTACTCTTTCATTTTAAGTATGTGTATGCGACTTGCTTTGCAAAATGAAACATAAGCAGGAGAGATGTGAGCCACGCATGAACAGAAACTTTAAGACCACTGTGGGATTTGCCACACTCATTTCCCACTGCTGTAGAGATTGTAGGAAGCACTTGATAAGATAAAGCCTCTGTCAGCCTGAGTCCCTGAGTGACAAAGGTGTGCAGACCCTTCCTATAGACTTGTACAGAGAAAACTGCACGAGCAAAGGAAAAAGCTTTGCTGGTGTCAAGTCATTGAGATTTGGGGGTTTCTCATTAACATAGCATAATCTGACCCTTCCTGATCAATGCATACACTAACTTGCTTCATTTCTTCATTATCTTTATCCCACTAGACTATTAAATTTAGAAGAACGGGAACCATGCTTGTTTTATTTATCAGTGAGTATTTAGAGATTAACTAAATACATAATACAATAGGCACTTTAAAAATAATTTTTAGTGAATGAAAGAACAAATGAAAGTCCCCCGACCTTGATTGTAAATGTGACCTGAAAAACATGTTATAAACATTTTGATGAAGTTATTATAGATAGTAATGCTAGCATGTATTTGGACAGTACTTAACAAAATCCCATAAAATATATTCACCCATTTACAAGTCTATTATGCTTCAACATCTGGTATACGTGGTAAATGCCAAAAGTACATAAGAGTATATAGATAAAGGCATAGTGGTCACCTAATGAATTGTTAAGGATGCAGTACAGTGTGTGGAAACAATTAATTCAAAGTAAATCCTCTAATATACATGCTATCACTGCTTCCCTGTTCCTCCATGCTGATTTTGTAATATAGGTGGACTTCTTAGGACCTCTGTCCTTGATTTAAAGGGAACAGGACACCACCTCTCTAGAATGATGGTAACAGGAATGGCACTGAGAGGATGGTGGCAGAACAGGGAGTAAATGTTTTGGCTGGGTGTGAGAGATTTCATGAGATACCAAGAGATTAACAAATTCTTATAATTCCATAGTTAAAATTTTTATTATTATCAGTATAGTTCTTTTGGCAGCATTGTCTCAGTTGCTTCTCTAAATAAAAACATAATCAGATAACTGAGGCATATAGACATGACTAGCTTCACTTTGCATTTGAGAAAATTGAGATTCATAAAGCCCACGGTATGATGAGTAAGTGGCACAGCTGAAGCTTAACCACAGACCTTTGCCTCTAATCACTGCAATCAATTTTTGGGTGAGCTTATATATACAAAATATTTTATTGGATATTTTATCAATAGATAACAATAGTTTTCCTGTTGTACAGATTAATAAATTGTGGCTTGACCAACCTCACAAGTTATGTAGTAGCAGAGCTGTTTACATACTGTCTCTACTGTCTTCCTGTTTCTTCCTTGGACAATGGTTCCTGTGGAATTGCACAACCAGAGGCTATTTTGGCCAAATGATATCATGCTATCAGATTGTTTTCTTCAATTTTTTGCTGTTTGTTCAAGATATAATAATTAATATTTGCCTAAACTACTAAGACTCCACTATAAATATTAAAGTCCCCAAAGTAGCACTGTGTTATAACGCAACAGCAAGGCCAGGGTTCTTAGTGTAAAAGTCAGCAACATGAAGAGGGAGCTAACTCACACTGACAGGTTCACTAGTTACTAGTGGCAAGTTCAACCCTAGTTGCTTGCTCCAGTAGCATTCTGTATCATCTGTTCATATCGGCTAGGAGGCAGAGCATATATGACAGAAGCCTTTTGACTTTCGAGTGGCAAATATGAAGACTGTTCTAGCTACTTAGAGGAAGACAGTTTTAGGAAGCTTGAAGGCTGTAAACCTTGCTATATGAGCCCTATAGTCAGTGACTATTTCAGGCAACATAGTTTGCTCATACTATTTTGCTCATACTTTGTTCTAGAATGTTCTGTCAAGGATTAAGCATATAGGTTCAGATTTTGATGGGAAGGCCCAGGAGCAAAGACAGCAATAGCAAAACAAGTTTTGGACCTTGACTGAATTGCAGTTGATAAAAGCACTCAGCCTTGGTCCCTAAAGTTTCCCTTTCTGCCCCTTACTGTCCCATTTCTTAATACCAAACCAGGTACTTCAACTCTTTTTTATATTAGGGTGATCCTTTGTATCAGGGGCACTTCCTCAGAAGTAAAGATTAGCTTTTGTCAATATTAATGATTACAAAGATCTTGGGAAGTGATTACACCTCAGTTTTCTCATTTGAAAAGAGAAGATGATAATAGTATCTATTTCACAAAAGGACAAGTAGAATGATAAATATAAATGTGTTTTGTAAAATGTAAAAGAGCCTAGTTTTTATTAGTTTAGCAATGTGTTAAATATAGAGATAATAATGACTACCTCTCAAGCTTACAGAAAATTTGAGAAAACTAATGGGATTATATTTATAACACTCTCAGGCCTCTTCACAAATAATTGGTATATAATGCAAAGCATAATTAATGATTAGTGATTTATTTTATATTTGTACTCAGTTCAGGGAGGCAGTGTCTTTTACTGTTTAATTAAAAAATAATTAAGTTGATAGACCACACACCTAGGCATACCAATAGAATTCCTAGGATGTCATATTATCTTTGAGATATTGGACTTAAAGAATATCTAGCTCTTGTCTAGTATTTCTCAAGGCTCTGTGAATTTAATGAAGGTAGTCTCAGCTGGTTCAGCATGGTAGAATAGAATTTGAAGTTGATTGTTAACCTTGGTTGAGTGACCAAATTAAACTGCTATTTTAAAAAAGGAACATACATCAACTGGAATAAAACTTAAAAGTACTAGACCAACTGTGTATAATACTAATTGATAGTGAGAGTTGTTAACAGTAAGAAGAACTGGCAAAGAAAGCTCTGAAAACTTCCTCTTCGTAGATAGGAAAATAAAAAAGTAGGTATGTGTTAAGCTTTCACATTTGATCTTCCATGGAAGAATCTGTTTTCAAGGTCTTCTGCAGTCTTCTGATTCCCTAATCATCAGTATTTAATAGCTACCCTCTGCAATGTACTGTACCAGACTTGGCTCCCTCAAAGATTTATAACATAGTGCTTAGTGACCATTCCAAATCTGTGTACCAGACTGGTAGTCAGGGCATGCATATGTAAGAACAGCTAACAATACATGATAGATAGTAAGTGCTAATGAAAGATATGGCAAAAAAAATACACAAGAAGAGTTTGAAGAGGAAGAGATCCTTGAGGGGTGTGGTGTTCAAGCTTATAAAAGTGGTAAGAGTTTATTAGTTATTCATATATTTTTTGGTATAATGTCTATTCAACATTTTTTCCCATTTTTTCACTAGGTTTATCATTTTATTATTGAGTTGTAATTTTAATGCATCACAAACACAAGGTGTTTATAAAATGTATTATTTGCAAATATTTTATCCCAGTCTGTGCCTAATTTTTTCATTTTCTTAATAGCACAAAAGCTTTAATTTTATCATGTCCAGTTTATCATTTTTTTCCTTTATATATCATGCTCTGGATGTTGGATCTCAGAACTCTTTGTCTAGCGCAAGGTCATGAGGATATCTTTCCTACATATTCTTTTAAAAATGTAAAATTTCAGCTTTTACATTTAGGTATAATATCCATTTTAAGTTAATTTTTGTGTTTGGTATGAAGTAAGGGTCTAAATTCATCTTTTTATATGTGGATATTCAGTTGTTTCAGCACTATTTATTAAAAAGACTATTTTTCCCCCATTGAATTTGCCTTGGCACATTTGTTAAAGATCAACTAACCATAAATGTAAGAAATTACTTCTGGATTCCCAAATGTTTTCCTTTGATTTATTAAATCTTTTCTTTTGCCAGTGCCACACTATTTTGATTACTGTATGATTATAGTAACTTTTGAAATTGGAAGTATAAGTCCTCCAACTTTGTTGTTGTTTTTCAAAATGGTTTTGGCTACTGTCAGTCCTTTGCATTTCAACATAAGTTCTAAATACAGATTGTCAATTTCTGAAAAGAAGCCTGATGGTGTTTCAATAGAAATTACTTTGTAGATCAATTTGAGGAGAATTGCCATCTTAACAATACTGAGCATGAACATGGAATGTTTATTTATATCTCCTTTCATTTCTCTCAGCAATGTCTTGTAGTCTTTGGTATACAGGTTGTTATCCTATTCTAAATATGTTAGTGCTTCATTGCCGATACATAAACCGTTAATTGATGTTTCTGTATTTATCTTGTCTCCTTTGATCTTGCTGAACTCTTGTACTCTAATGTGGTTTTTTTTCCCTTAGTATTTTCTACATACAAGGTCATATTGCTTACAAGTAAAGGTGATTTTCTTTTCTAATATGGATTTCTTAAATTTATTTATATTGCCTTATTACATTGGCTAGGACCTCCAGTATAATGTTGAATAGAATGATGAAAGTGAACTTGTTTACAATTTTAGAAGAAAACATTCCATCTTTCACATTAAATATAATATTAACTGTAGATTTTTAACAGATGCTTTAACAGTTTGAGGAAAATCCTTTATATTCCTAGTTTGTTTAGAGTTTTTATCTATCATAGATATTGAATTTTTTCAAATCTTTTTTGTGTATCTATTGAAATGGTTTCTATATTTTTGTCATTCTTTTAATGTAGTAAATTAATTATCAATAGAGATAAATTATTCAAAAGAACCAATTGGAAATTTTGGAGGTAAAAAATAAAACTGAAATAAAAAATTTAGGGCTTCCCTGGTGGTGCAGTGGTTGAGAGTCCACCTACCGATGCAGGGGACATGGGTTCGTGTCCCGGTCCGGGAAGATCCCACATGCCGTGGAGCGGCTGGGCCCATGAGCCATGGCCACTGAGCCTGTGCGTCTAGAGCCTGTGCTCTGCAACCCCAAAAACGAAAAAAAAAAAAAAAAAAAAAAATTTACTAGGGGGCTCAACAGCAGATTTGAGATGGTAGAAGAAAAAAGCAAACCTGAAGAAAAACAAAATTGAACAGAAGGGAAAAAAATAAAAGAAAAAGAGCTTCAGAGACCTGTGAGAAACTGTGAATATATGCATAAAGGACTCCCAGGAGAGGATAAAGAGAAAATGGGAAAAAAATATTTAAAGAAAGTATTAGCTTAAAACTTCCCAAATTTGAAGAACACATCAACTTAGACTTCCAAGAAGGCCAACAAACTTGAGGTAGGATAGACACACTTAGAAATGTCATAGTCATACTGTTTAAAACAAAAGACAGGGCTTCCTTGGTGGCGCAGTGGTTGAGAGACCGCCTGCCAATGCAGGGGACACGGGTTCGTGCCCCGGTCCGGGAAGATCCCACATGCCACGGAGTGGCTGGGCCCATGAGCCATGGCCGCTGGGCCTGCGCATCTGGAGCCTGTGCTCCACAACGGGAGAGGCCACAACAGTGAGAGGCCCGTGTACCGCAAAAAAAAAAAAAGACAACAAAGAACATCTTGAAAACAACAAGAGAAAAACAACTCATACAGAACAATATGATTAACATCCAACTTCTCACCAGAAATGAAGTTCAAAATGTATTCAGTGCTGAAAGAAAGAAAAAGTAAACCAAGAATTCTGTATTCAGCAAAACTATAAAGATGAAAATGAAAATGTTTAGATAATATTGTTTGGATATAGGAAATCTCAAAGCATCTATCAAAAACTTCTGAAACTAATGAGTTCAGCAAGGTCACAGGTTACAAGGTCAATGCACAAAAGTCAACTGTGACCCTACATATACTATCAATTACCATGTGGAATTTGAGACTTTAAAAAATGACCTTTATAATAATTTGCAAAAATAAAGAATTTAGGCCTAAGTCTAACAAAATATGTACAGGGTCTGTATGTGGAAAACTGTAAGACACTAATAAAAGAAATTGAAGATCTAAATCAATGTAAAACACATGGTGTACCTTGGGTCTTTTTAATAATTTATATCTCTATTGATATTTTCTATTATATCATGGTTGTCATACTTTGCTTTAATTCTTTACATGTGGCTTCCTTTAGTATCTGGACCATATGTAGTCATAGCTCCTCTAACGTTTTTGTTTTCTTAGTCCAACATCTGTACTCTCTCAGAGACAGTTTCTACTGACTGCTTTTTCCCCTGAGTATGGTCACATTTCCTATTTCTCTGCATGTCTTAACAGTATTTTTGTCTGAAAGCTGGACATTTTAGGTAGTATTTTCTAGCAACTTTGTATCTGAGTCCTCCCAGTATTGTTGTTATTGCTGTTTGTTTGGTTTTTGTTTAGTGACTTGCCTGTACTAATGCTGTGGTCATGCTCTTCCCCCATAGTTGTGATGGTGTGTGGCCACTGATGTCTGCTCAGATTAAAAAAACAAATCTTGTTTTAATTTTTTTTTCCTTATTTGAGTAAGTAACTTCTTTTATTTTCTACAATTTTAGTCATTGAAGGTAAATATGCTTAATGTATTTTTCAACACATATCTTAATTTTGAAATAATATCTCGATTTCTAATCATACTCAGGTAGGTATACTGCATTTCTAGTGAACTCATATAAATTTTTTACATTTTGTTTTTTGTTTTTGTTTTTGATTTTAAAAAGTCTTTTTCTAAAAGGGATAAACAATCCTTGCTTCCCTAAGGTTTTTTTTTTTTTCCAATTCTTTCTTTTGGTTTGTTTCTTTGTTTGTGCTTTTTTTTTTTTTAACATCTTTATTGGAGTATAACTGCTTTACAATGGTGTGTTAGTTTCT
>NW_006782028.1:0-991 GCF_000442215.2 Lipotes vexillifer | reverse complement strand
AAAAAAAAAAAAAATCTGGGGGGAAGGCTGAGTGTCAGAACATGGAGGACTTTGAAAACCAGACTGAGGAGTGTGGGTGACCCTGAGGTGATGGGCAGCATTGGGCGTTTCAGATGGACTTTGGTTGTAGGAAGCCAACCCTTGTGGGCAGGGTCTCGAATAGCCCGGAGGGGGCAAAGCCAGGACAGGAGATCCTTGTACAGTAAAGGCCCCACCAGAGGGGTAGGGACGGTTTCTAAAGATAAAAGGAAGGAGAAGCAACTGGATAAATGATGATTTAGGGCTCATTCCCTGGCTCCCAGGGCAGTCATTTAATAAACCAAATCTGGGCAAGAAAGGCCTCTGGGGCTTGAAAAAAAAAAATCCTGCATGTCTGCTTCTTTCCGGTTTCTCCCTCATGGATGGCGTCCGGTGACCGCAGCTCTCTCTGCTGACCGCAGCTGGGCGTTACTGCCTGTTAGACACTCACTCAGCCACAGCTCACCCAGCAGGAAGGGGCCCGAGATCCTGCCCTCCACAGCAGTGAAGGAGCCGATCAACTGAGCCACTCTTCCTACTGATCTCCCAGGCGCTGCCTTTCCCCTGCCCAAGCCAGGCACTGATTTCTTCCTCAAGTCCTGGTCCCTCTTGGGTCTGACCTCCATCTTTCCAGCTTTCATGTAAGCCACACATTTTCATTTCTGCCCTACGTCTTGCTTGAATGAATCCTGGGTCGATGCCCAGACTTCCTGCCCCCTTCCTCACTGCCCCCCGTCCCACCTCAGTTTACTCCCAAAATGCCACAGCTGCCACTGTGCCCTGATTAATGGATGACCCCATCAGGTGACAGAAATCTAAATATAACTGTGGCTGGCTGCCTGGCTGTCTCACTCCCTGTGTGTGTTCAGGGCAAAAGACCAAGACGTGAGCCTTCCCCAAGCCTGCAGATCCAGGCTCTTGCTGCAGGGAGAGCGCTTAGGGCACAAGTTTGCAATCCGATGACAGGGAGGGA
>NW_006782027.1:0-292 GCF_000442215.2 Lipotes vexillifer | reverse complement strand
TTCCTATTTAAAATCCTTTAGTGACTTTCCACTACCTACAGAATCAAGTCAAAATTATTCTGCACGAGTCACAAAACCTTCTATAATCTGGCTTGCTTGGTTTCACTTTGCATTAGAACTGGAGCAGGCAAAACTCTTCTGTAAAGGGCCATATATTAAATATTTTAGGCTTTGCAGACCATTAGGTCTCTGTCACAACCACTCAAACTCTGCTGCAGTAGCATGGAAGCAGCCATAAACAGATAAACAAATGAGCTTGGCTGTGTCCAATAAAATTGTATTGGCAGTGAGC
>NW_006782026.1:0-9896 GCF_000442215.2 Lipotes vexillifer | reverse complement strand
ACCCGTGTCCCCTGCATCGGCAGGTGGACTCTCAACCACTGCGCCACCAGGGAAGCCCAATCAGGTTACCTATTTTTAAGAACTGAATTCAGTTCTTACATAAAATCTATTTTTAATAGACAATTTTAATTACAATATTTTGGAATTAGATAACAGTGATGGTTGACAACTTAACACACAAAACAAAACCCTGTATCCCTTAGCAGTCACTTCTCATTCCTCCCTTCTCCCAGTCCCTAGCAAACACTAACCTACTTTCTGTCCCTATGGAGTGCCTATTCTGAACATTTTATGTAAATGGAATCCCATAATATGTGCTTTTTGTATCTGACTTCTTTCACTTACCATATTGAGGTTCACCCATATTGTAGTATGTATTAGTAATTCATCCACATTTTTTGGATGAATAATACTCCATTGTAATGGTTATATAACATTTTGTTTACCACATTTTGTTGATAAACTTTTGGGTTTCCACTCTTTGGCTATTATCAACAATGCTCTTTTAAACATTTGTGTACAATTTTTTGTGTGGACATACATTTCAATTCTCTTTATTATGTACCTATGAGTAGAATTGATGGGTCATATAGTAGCTCTATGTCTAACTTTTAGGGAAACTGCCAAAGGGTTTTCAACTGCTAAAGGGAAAAATGCCATTTTTATAATCTTACCACCTGTGTATGAGGGTTCTAATTTCTCCACTTCCTCACCAACACTGTTATTGTCTTTTTTAATAGCCATCTTAGTAGATATGAAATGGTATCTCATTGTGGCTTTGATTTACATTTCCCCAATAACTAATGAAGTTGAGTATTTTTTCATGTGCTCCCTGGCAATTTATATCTCTTATTTGGAGAAATACTTATTCAAATCTTTTGTGCATTTTTAATTGAGTTATCTTTTTATTGCTGAGTTTTAAGAGTTATTTATATATATTGAACTTTTGATCATTATAATTTATATGATTTGCAAGCACTACCTCCCATCTTGTGGCTAGATCTTTCCATTTCTTAATAATGCCCTCGTTTAAAACACAAAACTCTTACATTTTTATCAAGTCAAAGTCTTTGATTGCTTTTGATCTCCTAGCTAAGAACAATTGCAGAATTTGAAGTCATGAAGATTTACACGTATGGTTTTCCTTAGAGTTTTATAGTTTTAGCTCTTACTTTTAGGTCTTTGATACATTTTCAGTTTTTTTTTTTTTTTGTATATGAGGTGGGGGCATCTCCAACTTCATTCCTTTGTGTGCAAATATGTAGTTGTCCCAGGAACATTTGTTAAAAAGACTATTCTTACTCCATTGAATTTGAATTGTTTTCTCACTCTTATTGAAAAACCACTGACCATAAATGCATGGGTTTATTTCTGGATTCTTAATTCTATTCCATTGTTCTATATAATGTATACTTATGCCAATACTACACAGACTTAATTACTGTTGATTTGTAGTAAGTCTCAAGATTAGAAATGTGAGTCTTCCAACTTTGTCCTTCGCTTTTCAATATTGTTTTGGCTATTCTGGAGCCATTGCATTTCCATACAAATGTTAGGATCAGATTGTCAATTTCTGCAAAAAGAGTGATCTGGGATTTTGACAGGAATCTGTAGAACAAAGTGGGGAGTATTAACATCTTAACAATTTTAAGTCTTCCAATCCGAGAACTTCAAATGACTTTACATTTATTTAGGTTTTCTCTAATTTCTTAGAATCATATTTTGTAGTTTTATGTCTAATTTCTTCTTTTTGCCTAACCTGGCGAAAACCTTCAGTACAACTGTACCTTCAGTACAGTTGAATGGAAGTGTCAAGAGTGGACATCCTTGTCTTGTTCCTCATATTAGAGAAAAAACATTCAGTCTTTCACCATTATGTGTAATGTTAGCTATGTATTTTTTTGTAGATGTCCCTTATCTGATTGAAGAATTCTATCAATCATAATCATGTATTTGTTGTTCTTTATTCTACTAGCATGGTATATTACATTGATTGATTTTCATATTTTGAACCAAACTTGCATTCTTGGGATAAATCCCATTTAGTCATGGTGTATAATTTTTTTTATGTTTTGGAGTTCGTTTGCTAGTATCATTTGGTTTTAATTTACATGTTCCTAATGTTGAGCATCTTCTGGAGGATCTAGGGAAAAATCTGTTTTCTTGTTGTTTCTAACTTCTAGACCTACCTTCCTTGGCTTGTGGCTGCCTCTACCATCTTCAAAGCCAGTGGTGTCACATCTCTGATCCTTTTTCCATTGTCACATTTAAAACAGAGGAATCCCTACCAGGAAAGTTTTTCTCTTTTAAAGATTCATGTGATTACCTTGAGCTCACCATGATAAGCCAGGATACTCTTCCCATCTCTAGGCCCTTAACCTTAGAAGGCAAAGTCTATTTTACCATTTAAGATAACATAGTCACAGCTATCAGGGATTAGAGTGTGGACATCTTTTAGGGGCTATTTTTCTGCCTACTGCACATGGGAATACATGCTTCTCATCTTCCTCCCCACCTCTGTACTTTCCGTCAGTATTGCTGATAGCCAAACCCAATCAGAATCTAGCATATTAGGAAATTAAATTTGAATCAGGAAAGTATTCTATGCCTATCCAAGGAAGCATTCTAATTTGAGGGTAAAATAAAACCATCTTTTGAAATTCACAATCTCAGAAATTTTACTGTTCCATGGCAGCCAAGAGAGAACCTTTCTCAACTCTTCACCATAAGAACCTAGTGGGTTTCCTGGAGTTATGCCCACCTAAAACAACAGTCCCCAAGAATTCTCTCTCTCAAATTTTTCCATACTCAGTCTCTAGCAATTCAACAAATTTACCATTTAAGTGTCCCTACTAGTTTATGGATCTAACAGCTTCTGTTCTAGGCAAGATCTTGGCTATGATTCTCTGGATTAACATGTATCTCCAGATGTGAGATGTTGGTTACCTGCAACTTTAATTCTCTATTGGGTCCAAAAAAAAAAAATCTGTGGGTTTTCAGTTCGGTGTGATTTTGTTGTTTTTCTCTTGGGTTCTTATAAGAATCTGCTAGAATTATAATACTTGTTCCTCTACATGTATAGTGTCACCACCACCCCCCCAAATTCTATCTTCTCTCAATTTTGTCCCTTTCTTTTCAGTATGAATATAATATTCCTAGGTGGTTTTGTTTTGTTTTGTTTTGTTTCATTTATTATTTCTGCTTGATGTTTTCTCAATTCTTTGTAACTTATTTGTAGTCTGTCATTACTTTTGAAAAGTTTTCAGCTATTTTATCACTTCAAATATTTCATCTGCTCCATTCTCTCTTCTCTTTCTGATATTCTAAGTATGCATACGTTACAACATTTCAAATTCTTCAACAGTTTCTTTTTAGTCTATTCTATTCTTTCTTTCTTTTTCTCCCCCCCCTTTTTTCTTCTGTTTTTATTTCAGTTTTGGAAGTCTCCATTGACCTCTCTTCAAGACCACTAATTCTTTCTCTGACTGTGTCAATTCTACTGAGGAAATCATACAAAATATTCTTCATTTCTTTTAGAATGTTTTTGATTTCTAGCATTTCTTTTTGATTCGTAGAGTTGCAATTTCTCTGCTTCTATTACCCATCTGTTCTGTGTACTCTCCATTAGAGCCCTTAATATATTAATCTTAGTTATTTTAAATTCCTCCCTAATAATTCCAACATCTGTGTTATGTTTGAGTCTAGTCTTCAGACTGTGGTTTCTATTTGTCTTGTTTGGCTTTTCCTTTTGGTAGACCTGTATCTTAAGAGCAGGATCTTCACAAGTGTTTCTCCAGTGGTGTAGCCTATATTCCTTCTCTGTCCCCTACTCCATTCTCTGGTAGCAGTATTCCCATATGACTTCATTGAAGTCCTGACTCCCATGACTTGTTCTAGCCTTCTGAGGTGAGATGGAAAGACTATAGGAGGCTGGAATGGAAGAATGCCCTAACCCTGCTTGGCATGAAGCTCGAAACAAGTCTTTTCCTCTGGCTTTTGTTATGGAGAAATTTCTGGGTGTATTTCAAAATTATTAATCTTTTTCTTCCCTTGCTAGAACCAGGAGAAATTTTTCTCATATCATTACTATGAGAACCTACTGGGATTCCTAGAAGCAACACCCACAGAACAGTGGACCCTTCTAAGTCTGTGATCCCCAATACTAGTTTCACTCTCATGCTATTCCACACTCAGCTTCCAGCTACTCATCAGAATTACCACTGCTGTGTTCCTTCCATTTCAGTTTCAATTGGCTTATCCAGAAGCTTCTGCTCCAGATAGCTAGACTCTGGCTGTGTCTCTGTGAATGAGCTCAGTTTCCAAATTTAGGGATAGTGATTTTCCCTGCAACCTTGGTTTCAGATTGGACCAATAAAAGTCAATATTTTTAGTTTGTCCTTATTTCTCACTTCCTTTTAGAAGTGAGAATTCTAAGTTCTTGACATGTCAGAACTAAAATTACAAGTCCAGCTCATTCCTTTTTATTCACCTTTTCTGGCCCTTCTTTCTCTTCCAGACATATACAGGTTGGACTGCAATGTTAGGTTCTATGTTCTTTTTCCTTTTCTACTGATATTCAAGGATTAAGTGAAATCTCAAATTTGTGGCTCCAATACCATTTAAATGTATATGATTTCCAAATTTATATGTTTAACCACTGAATTCCAGATTCATACTCTCAATAAACTCCATGTTCCTTACACATGATCTCATATATCTCTGTATGTGTGTTGGGGTGGGTGGCAGAGAGGGTGTGGGTTAAATTATCAGTGGAACATCTATAGAACCTGCAGTTTAAAAAGAGGAAGGAATAACATTTATTTCAGAAAAGGACACGAATCGAGTGTCCTGGAGGACACTGACCCTGGAGGCATGCTCTCAGTCAATGTTCATACCCTAAAAATAGCTAGCTTCAACAAATATTTATTGAAAGAATGGAGAATTATTTGCACTATATTCATAGCTAGACACTTACATGTATTATGAATTTCATTTAATTTCAAAGTATTTGCTAGCTATAAAAGCAATTAAATTGTTATTGCAATTAAATCCTTATTTCAATTTTATTAGAATTTGTATTTTCATATATCTGATATCTTCTGAATAAAAACTTTAAATATCTTAATCTTAAAAATACTTTAAAGAAATTTCTGTTTAAAACATTTTCATTTTGTTTTTCTGTTAAAAAATAATTGCTGAGGGCTCAGTGGGATGTTGTGTTAAGAATGACAGCTTATTCCTGAAGAAACTCTAAGGCTTTGGTTAAAAATAAAGGGAAACAATGATCTATCAGGAAATGAGAGAATGAAATTAGCAGACTACCACACTGTAGACATTTTAAATCCATTTGTTTCAAGTGAACCAATATACATTTTTGGAATACAGCATGTCTCTTTCTGTTATTTTTAGCAAAATGGATTCCTTGCTGTGATAAGTGGAACAATTGTTAATTTCAGTCCAAAATGGATTCTACCAAAGCAAAGGTAGTGTTTTCATTTAAGCTACTGAACAGTTATTCAGTGCTATAAATCGTCCAAATTATTATGCTACAGATTTTCCTTTCTAAAGAATAAAGTAGTAAAGGAATTAAAATAATATTTTTTGGTTGCCTCTACACTTGGTATGCTTCCTGATTTATTCTTCAACATAACATATCAATGCAGGTATTGAAAGGTACATTTAATTGATATCAGACAGGTTATCTCACCCCAGGCGCTATGGGTACTATGTGCCAAGTTAAGATTTGACCTGAGTTCTGTGTGATTCCCAAGTCCATCCTCTTTGCATAATATTAGGTGCCTCTTACAATTGCATATTATTGTACCTTTCTGTTCAGGTTCAAGTTAAGAGTATACATTAATATGTAAATATTAGCATGAATTCAATATAATGATATTAATTAGGGCAACTATTTAATTTACTGTCCAAATGTGGACACCTTTGAGAGTGAAAGGGATGCTATTAATTATGTTATAGCAATAGATGTAAACTACCACTGCTCTAATCATCCAGGGGCATATGTTTACTATAAAATTAGTAGAACAATAATGTAATGCATTATATTATACATTAGGTAGAATGTGGTATGGAGGAATGAACACAGTACTTACTTATTCCTACTGATCCTGGCTTTAGCAGTTTTTGTAGTATGATTTTAGGCAAGTCATTTACTCTTTTGGTAAAATCAGGGAACAAGATAATCTCTGTGATTGTTGTCTTGTATAATAGAGGCATTATTGTCTCATGTATCCAGTAAAGCTACCCTTTATTAATTTTTTTATGTTAAAGGAACAATGATAAATGCCAAGATACATAAAAATATTTTAGGAGCTGGATAATTCTGAAAATGTCTTGTTTAGGAAACAGGCCTAAGCTGATGATCAAAATATTAGTAGATTATAGTTTTAACCAGTGATGACTGCTTTGTTTATAATTCAGGTTGAAGATTACTTTTGACAAAATAATAAAGCAAAACATCGTATGACTCAGTGGTTATGCATCATCAATTTCTATTAAGGTAGTTTTATTGATTTAATCGGCAGAATATTCTTTCAAGGGTCCTATACTGAATGTTTCAGGGATTCTAATATTTTCATTGCAAAATATTCTAGGTCTAAGTAAACTTTCACGAATACACTATGTCCCAATTGTGAAAAATCACCTTTAAAATGTTTATGTTATTACATACTCTTTTAACACATCCAGTTTAACAATAAATAGGAAAACTTATTTTCTCAATCATAGTACAATTCAATATGACTATATGGTATCAACAATAAAAGTAACTTTTCTATGAATCAGTGGTTGCTTAGAGTATCTTTTCATCATTCAATACCATATTGAAATAGAACATTTTAAAAAGAAAGGAAACAGCAGGTAATAGCATAAACACACACAAAAAAAGAGTTTTTGAATTATTTTTTGAGAATGCAAAACATTTTATTTAAATATGCTTTCTAATTTGCGTTGTGGTTTAACAAATTCTGCTTTTTAAAAATTCTAACCTAAGTTATATTTATAATTAACATGTAGTAAATACCACACAGATGGCTTAAACAGCATATATATAGCCTGTCAAAGATTGTTTTCAGTGATAGTCATTTGCAAACTCAGAAATCACCTGTAAAAAAAAGACTACTCTTCTAGCCATAAAGATCTAACTCCACTCTACCTGTGTCACAGTGGTATTATGAGATACCACTCTTCTCTTTTTCTCCATAAGTGGAGTCCACTTATTGTATAGCTTAGCTTTTCTTCTGCCAGGATCTTTAAGATCCAATTTCACACATGACCTCTCAAAAAAAGTTTTGAAAATTACAGGATATACCCTTCCAGTATTATAGTACCTCAAAGAACAAAATGAATTTCCTAAGAAAACATTTCAAGAAAAGTCTTCTTTCAAATAGTGTCTTTCATAATATATAATTGAATTTTACCTCAGTAGGTTGTACACCAAATATGTAAATCAGACCTCAACTAGATGAATCTAGATGGCATGGTCAATCCCAATGTTGGTAGTACAATTAGAAGATCATTCACTGTCCATATCTCTTCTGGGAATACTTTAGGTATTTTGATACATCCTAAGAAAGACTTTGGGTTATCTATGGGCACAAGTCAATAGAAAAATCAAGGTAGCCCAAACCAAATCCTAATATACCTATTCTAAACCAAAAATAACAATTAGTCCTGAGAGTGTTTGTTCAAATGGCATTGAACACTGGGTGGTTGTGGAAGAATGAGTACCCATGGGCCTTGAAACATATGGAAACTATACCAATACAGGAAAAGAAGAAAAGAAAAATGCCACTCATATTAAAATGTTTATGTTGTTCATAATAAATATTTTATGTTGATTTTTCTTAATGTCATAAATTTACTTTCTTTATATTAATCTTAAGTATATAGCAAGAGTACAATATAGAAAATTAAGAAATAGAAACCTTAGCAACTGCCCTGTTAGATGAAGCAAATCACCACATTTCTTGCATCTCATTGCCTTTACTTTAATAATAATAATTATTCCTTGTATCACCTGGATATAGAACATAAATAATTTCAACAGAGCACTTGGCAATCATGGCTCCACTGGCCTGGTGAACACATCTGAAGAAGTGTATTGACACTTTGCTTTAGTTATCTATTTCATATATTGTCTTGTTTTAATGGCCTCATTATACTAACCGTGTAGACAGAGCTTCTTTATATGTCTAAGCCTTTGAAGTAAATGGAAGCTATGCTCTTGGAACAGATAAACTGGATTTCTCAAAAGTATGAGATTCAGTCCACATTTGAATTGCTCAACTATATTTTAATGGAAAATGAAGCTTGAAAATAAGCACACTGCCAGAATATCTAACTCAAGATGGTAGTCCATGGTGCCGTACTCTTTCAAGCTTTAAAAGTTTTATTTTCAATTTGAATATTATACTGTGTTGAAGCAAGAAAATTCTCCCCAGAGGCTATGGTCAAATAGTGTGATGCAATACTAATGTTTATATCTTGGAAACAGTTGCTGGAATGTGCTTCTTAGAGAAATGGATCTTGAAAGAGAACAAGGATATTGCTCCTACAGTGAGATAGTGAAAAATGGTGTGCTGCATTTTTGAAATAGGTATTCAATTTTTACAAAGAGTGCAAGAATCCAGGAAAATGAAGTAAAATGATAGAATTATAATTTTTCTGCACGATTACACAGGAAAAGACAATCTAAACTTTAAGCTCAGTTAACTTCCAAAAATAGAGCAAAAAATCCAACAGAGAAAAGATGTTACTTTTGTCATTTTTGTGTATATTTTTGTATGTAATTTTACATTTACATGTATTTTTGTAATACATGAGGGAAAATGAAAACACAACTTTTCTAAATAGAACTATTCAATTAGTTCACAAATACTTTACATATCACTGGAGAAATATTTTATTCATAATGAAGAGTCAGATAAATAAATGAAAAACATAATACCAGTAAAATGGCATGGATGGTTATAATTCTGTATTTGAAATTCTGATTTATAAAGCACTCTTTATGACATGGAGAGAATTTTTTAACCTAAGTTGTTTTTGATAGGCCAATATCTAATACTGATCTTTCTAAGCAGTTTAAGTAATAGGTCCAATTGAGAAAAATAAAATAAATAAACAAATATAAATCTATACTGCCTTTATCTGAAATTTTGGTCATAGGATTTTAAAGACCACTGCATAGAAAATTAACTGTACATATCTATTTAATGTTCTAAACATTAAATAGTTCTTATTCACAATATGTTAAAATACAATTGTGTCAACAAATTAATAAGCAAATTTAAAAAGATGCATTTAATAAAATTATTTTAACACATTATGCTTATATTGGTCTTAAACTCCTCCTTATTATACTAACATATTTCATTAATTTAAAAATTTCTTATAACCTGTATATATTGTGTAATGTAGTAAGATATTTGTATAATCAACATTCTATGTTTAAAATACCATTAAAAGATAAAAAATGGCTGTATTTTACAATCACTAGCATTTTGGAAAAATAAGCATGAACACTGAAATATTTTTAGAATATCAGAGCTGGTTCCGTCAAATGATAAGGCAGAAACTTTGGTTTTCATTTTATTTCGTCAATAGATAATTTTGGAAGTAAGTAAACAAATTATTTTTTCCTTGAAAATACATAGAAATTAAATTCTCACAGAGCTACAGAGTATTAAAATTTTGTCCCTTTTGGAAAATATGAAAATGTCCAATATTTCAACAATAAAATAATATTTTATTTTATTTCATTTTATTTTGTTTTATTTTATTGGAGTATAGTTGATTCACAATGTTGTGTTTGATTCAGGTGTACAGCAAAGTGAATCAGTTATGCATATACATATATCCACTCTTTTTTAGATTCT
>NW_006782025.1:0-1013 GCF_000442215.2 Lipotes vexillifer | reverse complement strand
CCAGATAAACAGAGACATGAAGGAAGAACGGGTCAGTCAGAAGGACAAAAGGAGCCAAGTAACGGTAAACTGGTTGTATCAAGGCATAAAGAGCATGTCACTGTGGTTAGAAAGTGGTTATTGAGGGAGACCGACTCAAGGTCCAAAGAAATTAGATCATGTAGAGTTTTAAAGACCATAGTGAGCCAGTAGGTTTACTCTAATTAAAAATGAGAAGCAAGTGGTGATTGGAGAGTTTTAAGAAAGAAAGTTATAGGTTCTGATTTTCATTGTCAGAAACTGGAATCATCCTCTGAGCCAAGTCCTGCCAGTTTTTACTTCTAAAATTCAGGTAGATGATGTGACACTTTGCACAGAGATGTTTCAAAGAAGCACTGGTATTTCTGTTATCAAATGTTTACTGAACTCATGACAACAATGAAGTTTTTTTTTTTAAACAAAGTTTTATTGGAACACAGCCATGCTTGCTCATTTATGTGTTTTATGATGGTTTTCATGCTAAAATGGCATATTTGAGTAGTTGCAATAAAGACTGTATGGTCAACGAAGCCCCAAACATTTCCTACCTAACCATTTACAGGAAAAGAAAAGCCAACTCTTGATATAGAAAAAAAAATTAAAGCCAAAATTTGTTTACTTGTAAGAATTGCTACAGTAACTACACCCGAGAAAGACTGATCACAGACAAAATAGAAAACACAAATTAAAAATATTAGGAATGAAAAAGTGGAGTTACCTGTAAAAATACAAATATTAGAAAATAATAAGTTAATATCACTTTTTGGGAAGACAATTGACATATGGGATGAAATGAACAAATTTGTCAAAAAAAAAAAAAACCTGCCAAGAAAGAAAACATATTTCTGAATATCTATATTTCTACTTAGAAGCAAATGTTATTATTGATTACCCTGCATTAAATTAAAAGAGAACAAACAAAAAAAATCAAGTCCAGATAGCTTTGGAGAATAAAAATAGAGGGTGTACTTCCAAAGTCTTTTTATGAAACCAAG
>NW_006782024.1:0-277 GCF_000442215.2 Lipotes vexillifer | reverse complement strand
TCAGTTATACATATACATATGTTCCCATATCTCTTCCCTCTTGCATCTCCCTCCCTCACACTCACCCTATCCCACCCCTCCAGGAGGCTACAAAGCACCTAGCCGATATCCCTGTGCCATGCGGCTGCTTCCCACTAGCTATCTGCCTTACATTTGTTAGTGTATATATGTCCATGCCTCTCTATCGCCCTGTCACAGCTCACCCTTCTCCCTTCCCATATCCTCAAGTCCCTTCTCCAGTAGGTCTGTGTCTTTATTCCTGTCTTACCCCTAGGTT
>NW_006782023.1:0-298 GCF_000442215.2 Lipotes vexillifer | reverse complement strand
AGGTTTAGCGTACGTGTTAGGGCACAGGTTAGTGTTAGCGTACTGGTTAGGATTAGGGCACGGGTTATGGTTATGGTTCGGGTAATGGTTAGGGCTAGGGTTAGGGTTAGGTAAAGGGGACAGTTTAGGGTACAGGTAAGGGTACAACAACGGTTTAGGGTTAGCGTATGTGTTAGGGCATGGATTGGTGTTCGCGTGCGGTTTAGTATTAGGGCACGGTTTAGGGTAAGGCTGCGGGTAAGGGTTAGTATTAGGGTTAGGGTTAGGGAACGGGGACAGTTTAGGGTACAGGTTAGGG
>NW_006782022.1:0-631 GCF_000442215.2 Lipotes vexillifer | reverse complement strand
GCCCTGGTCCAGGAAGATCCCACATGCCATGGAGCAACTAAGCCCACGAGCCACAACTACTGAGCCCGCATGCCGAGAGCCCATGCTTTGCAACAAGAGAAGCCACTGCAGGAGGAGCCCGCGCACTGCAACGAAGAGTAGCCCCCACTTGCTGCAACTAGAGAAAGCCTGCGTGCAACAACGAAGACCTAACCCAGCCAAAAATAAATTAAAAAAAAAGAATTTTCTTCTGTTCCATTTCTTTTTCCTTCTTTTTGAGAGTCCAATTTCATGTACATTAGACTTTTCTGATCTTGTCATGGGTCTCTAATACTCTTTTCTGTTATCTTTTTTCCTTATTTTCATTTTTTAAATAAGTTTATTTATTTATTTTTGGCTGCGCTGGGTCTTTGTTGCTGTGCGTGGGCTTTCTCCAGTTGTGGCGAGCAGGGGCTACTCTTCATTGTGGTGCATGTGCTTCTCATTGCAGTGGCTTCTCTTCTTGTGGAGCATGGGCTCTAGGCACACGGGCTTTAGTACTTGTGGCATGTAGGCTCAGTAGTTGTGGCAAACGGGCTTAGTTGCTCCATGGCCTGTGGGATCTTCCCAGACCAGGGCTCAAACCTGTGTCCCCTGCATTGGCAGGCAGATT
>NW_006782021.1:0-1943 GCF_000442215.2 Lipotes vexillifer | reverse complement strand
GAGAGAGAGAGAGAGAGAGAGAGAGAGAGAGAGAGGAGGAAGAGAGATGGTTCCTGCAAACACAGCAGCACCCGCTTTCCCTGCCGTGAGGTCCTTCTCACCACGAGTATGTCTGGAACCCCACCTACTGCCCCCCACCATTCTGCTGCCTCTGGTCCCTGGAGGCACAGGCTGGGAGGAGCCGTGGGAGTGGGGAGGTGGGGAGGAGATGTTATGAGGCTATGGGCTGGGGTGCTTGGTGGCCTTCCCCTACTCTCTAAGATTAGAAGCCAGCTTGTGCATCTGTGATGTTTTCCTTCTTGTTTGCATGTCAAACCAGAGAAGGAGCGCGTTTCTTTCCGTCTTGTGCCATATGGCTCATGTTCCCATCTGAGTGATACGCCTGAATATAGCACCACAGCCTCACAAAGGGGAAAGGAACCGAGGACGCTTTACCACTACCAAGGATGCTTCACCGCTAGCTCCTAACCATGTTCTCCAGCAGACTGCTTCTTCCAAGGATAAAAAAGATTGCCAACACTTGCACGATTTTTGCAGCTGACATGGCTCCCCAACAACGAGGGCACCTGTATATCAGCAGGTCCAGTAGCACCAACATCGGGACCTTTCCTGGACCTTCTACAGTATTAATGTTGCCTCTACCTCCCTCTACACCCGGGCCAGCCAGCGATGAGATTAAGAAGGAAACTTAAGTCATATGTCCATGTGTCTTCATACAAGAAAGACACAAATGCCATCATCAATGGGCAGGAAGGTAATGTAACAATGAGATTCACTTCCTCCTATTAGAGTTAAAAAACAACACTTGACTTTTTAGAGGGGAGAATATTCAAAACAGAGGTATATGCAGTCATCACGTTTTAGGGATCTAAGTTTCCAGTTCCTCTTCAAAGAGAGTATGGTGTTGATTTCTAGCTGCTTTTGCACACGCCTGTTGTGTTGGCGCTCACGTGTGCTGATTAGGAAGATTCGAGAACAAAGGAAACATGCCCAGTATTCTGGGAAAATGTGGCCAGAGCTCTGACCTGTGCTGCAACAGTGACTGATTGGAGGGGCAAGATGCCAGAACCAAAATTTCATACTGAAAATCACTGTGAAATAGTAGGAAAAACCTTGGCTTTGGAGAAACTTGGGTTCAAATTCCCATTCCAACATCTATTGACTGTATAATCTTAAACAAGGTACTTGACCTGTTTTCTTAGCAGTAAAAACAGAGTACAGGCACACCTACTTTAATTGCACTTCACTTTACTGAGCTTTGCTTTACTGCGCTTCACAGGTACTGCAGGGGTTATTTTTGGGGGTTTTTTTGTTTGTTTTTTACAAACTGAACGTTTCTGGTAACTCTGTCAAGCAAATCTATCAGTGCCGTTTTTCCAACGGCGTTTGCTCTCTTCACGTCTCTGTGTCACATTTTGGTAATTCTCACAATATTTCAAGCTTTTTCATTATTAGTATATTTGTGATGGTGGTCTGTGATCAGTGATCTTTGATGTCACTACTGCCAAAAGATTATGACTCGCTGAAGGCTAAGATGACGGTTAGCATTTTTTAGCAATTATTTTAAAATTAAGGTGTATACATTTCTTTTATACTTAATGCTACTGCACATTTAACAGTCTACAGTATAGTGTGGACATAACTTTTATGTGCACTGGGAAACCAAAAACTTTGTGTGACTCGCTTTATTATGATATTCGCTTTATTGCAGGGGTCTAGAACCAAACCTGCCATATCTCCAAGGTATGTCTGTAAATAATATGCCCCTTGCAGGATTATGGTGAGAATTAAATCAAATGTGATTACGTATCAAGTATATGTTATACATTTTACATATATAAAATACCTAGTAATAGTGCCTTGGCTAAATAAAATACACCTATCAGGGCTTCCCTGGTGGTGCAGTGGTTGAGAGTCCGCCTGCCGATGCAGGGGACACGGGT
>NW_006782020.1:0-1124 GCF_000442215.2 Lipotes vexillifer | reverse complement strand
GCCCCTCCCTGCTCTGGCCCCAGGCACATGTGGCTCTTCAGGGCCGTGCTCTGTGTCTGCAGCTCTGCTTCCTAGGACTGGTAAGCCGGTTCCTGGAAGTGTGAACTCCTTGTCCACAACCCTGCAAACACTAAGAACAGGACTGAAACCCAGCAGCACGACTTGCTTCCTGAAGTTCCCTTTTCTTCTGGGTGTTTTCTGTCTCAGAGGGCCTGGGGGAGTCCAGATGCCGCAGAGATGCATTATTTTGGTGTTTGTGGTGTGGTGAGTGGGGCCCAGGGACCCAGGGGACAGAGTGGGAACACCGGCCATCACGGCTCCACCCTCCTGAGGGAATATGCGTGCTCGGCCCACAGCACCCTGGGTAATAGGCCCCTCGCCTGAGCCCTCTGGGCCTTTGAACTCTGATGGGCACCACTGCCACCTCCCCCAGCACAGATCCCCAGGGCATCCTGCCCGCCTCCGGAGCAGATCCCCAGGGAGTGTCGGTGTGAGGGGCAGAGCAGAGCAGGGCTGCGCCCTTGACCTTGCGTGAAGTGCTCTACTGCCCCTCTCATGTTCTATTGGAACCAAATACTCGGGCTCTCTGGACAAGCCTCAGGGTTGCGCAATCCTGGTTTTTCTATGCCCGACCCCAGCAGGCTGCATTGTCCGTGTCGCAGTCCATGGGATGCCTGGTCTCCCAGCGCAGATGGCGGCTCTCAGAAGGGCCTTTGCCACAAGTGGACTCTCCTGTCAACAGAGTCTGGGCAATCATATGCTGGGAAGGAGGCCACCGGGCCCTGAAGAATGGTCTTAATTGCTCACAGGTCCTCAAAGAGGCCAAGAGGGTCACTCACCGCCCCTAGTTTCCTCCTTATTGTACCTTTCCTAATAATTGAAACCTTTTCTTCCTGTTATTGGCCACCTGGTTTTTCCTTATGGTGTGGGACCCACTGCTCACATTTCTTTCTTGTCATTGGTTGCCGAGTGCTCTTTGTATATGAAGGAGTCCTGCCCTGTGTCACATGTGCTCATGTGCTCTGCCCCATTTCCATGGGACTTCAGAGCCCCTTGTGGGCGGGCTTCTCCAGCTCTTCACCCTCAGGAGGAGGCTCAGCCCATGCCCACCACTGTGCTTGGCC
>NW_006782019.1:0-11863 GCF_000442215.2 Lipotes vexillifer | reverse complement strand
CCCCCAAGCACTGCGCCACCAGGGAAGCCCGAGAGTGTGTTTTTTATTAAAGATTCAAAGACATGGTCCCAACCCTTAACTTTTTGTAGGCTTATACTGAAGGAGAAAATAGAAGGACAGAAAGTATTCAAGAGTTTTTACAAATTGTTGTTGCAGCTCAAATATATCAAGATTTCCATAGTCATGGGCTGATGAACTCCATAATTAATGTATGATTTCAAACCTCATTGTTGCTCAGCGTTACCTTCTAATATTATCCCCAATTGAAACTCTCATCTATTTCCCACAGTAATAACTCCAAGGTTTATCTCTCTAATTCTAGAACAATTAAATGCATGAGTTCTTAATATAGATCCACTAAAAAATATGATTGAACACCTTCACAGCTATCTTCTTTTGAGCAAATTCAACTCAAATGTGTATATTCAGACCTGTGTGAAACTGACCAATTGGGACCATTCTCTAGTTCATAAACATTACCAGAAGGGATGTCGTTATTTGCTATTAGGTTGAAGCTCTGCTGATAGGAGCTCCAGGATTTGCTGATACTTGTCTTCCTCCTGCTTTACTCTTTGAAAAACTCTTCAAGCTTGGAAATAATTCTTGAACACCTGTTTGACCTTGGTGACAAAAATTTCACAGGAATTAACACCTGTATTTGTGGCTTTAATCATTCAAAGAGAGTAATTAGGAAACTACTTTATTCCAGGTTATGTGCTAGACCCAAGGGCACAAGCATGCATAAGACTCATTTTTCATCCACGAGGAGTTCACAGTTTAGCCTGGGAGAAGCACACATTAACAAATTATGTGAATGTAATTAAATTATAGTGCAACTGTATGTGTTTGTGTGCCTGTGACTGAGGGGGGATGGTTGAGGATCTGCGGAGGTAGGAATATATTCTCTAACTTGGTGGTAAAGGCACACTAACTGGCCCTTTGGTTTAAAAATATGTGGCCTGGGCACCAAACCTTGTCAAAACCTCTTCAGGTCAACATTTGAGCCTATAATATTGATTGGGACAGCTGCTCTGAGGTTCTAGAGCCAGAGGTTATGAATCTCTTTGCCAGCTGGATGCAGTCTGCAGTTTGACATGTGAGCTCCTCTATCTCATGGCAGTGAGCAATCAGTGTAAATTGCCTGATCTAGGCCCAGACATGGCCAAATGTAAACATTTCAGTTGCTTGATGTGGATAGTAACATATACCAAGGAATATGCAACTTGGAGTGAGATTGGTGAAGCAGCCTGAACTAAAGTTGGCAGGTGCTTTGTCAAACAAACCTGGGCTTAAGACCAGAAAAATCCCGGGCAAAGGTGATAGGTAGCCAGGCAGCAGTGCAAGGTTTGAGGCAGAAAACACCAGCAGGTTTTAAATGTGGGCTGCCTTACTAAGCATGACACTAAGGGAGGCTGGAGGCCTGATGTGTCAGCAGCAAAGGGATGGGCAGTCATGTCGTTAAACAGGAACGACACAATATTTTCAGTGTAAATGCCAGTATTTTGTAGCTTATAAGATGATTGTGTCCAGAGGGAAAACCTCCCATCGCCACAGCTATGTTGCAGTTTTAATGGAAGTAGGCATTCCACTCTCAAAGCCTGCTGTTTCTAGAGAAAATGCAAATTCTATAGAAAATTCAACTTGCTTCTCAGAGGAGTGACCCATGCTAAGATAGGAAGGCAATACAAGGCCACACATTTTCAATGCAGATTGTATCGTAACTTTGGGTGCTTAAAGGAAGGCACTTAGTTTCTCAAATTACTGCACAAAGTAATCTGTGAAATGAAAATCCTTGCAAACACTAAGTGTACTCGGAGAGCACTTGAAGTACTTGGCAATCATTCTGAAGCTCTTTATTAAAACCCTAAAGCTCACTAAACCCAGCACTTTCAGATGAAAAAAAAAGAAGACATTTTGAATTATTTGTGGAGGGCACAGGGATTGCTTCAGTTGATTCTTCTAAAGTTTTCCACTCTTCTACACTGCATTAATGACTATACTTGACAAAGACTTTACTGCCCATAGATTTGTGTAAATGGTTTAGTTTTACCTAAATATTTCTGCTAAAGTTGTCTCATAGAATGCATGAAGTTCTCAAACATGTGAGTAAAGCTTTTTGTTCTCTGTCCAAGCTTCAATGTCCTTCATGTCACAAAATGAGGATACTGAGTGAAAAATGAGAAATCTCTTCTAGTGATATAGTCTTACACACACAGATGATTATACACTAAAAATGTTCATTGTCACTTAATGTAAAATATTAATATTTAGAAACAATCTAAATGTCCCCAAATGAATAAATTAACTATGGTATAGTAGTTGTTCAGTGGACTATAATGCAACTGTATACAATCATATTTACAAAGAGCTTTAATGACATGTAAAAGTGCCTGTGATAGAGTATGATTTTTGAAAACTCGAAAATAATGTTATGTGAACAGCATCATCTTAACTTTCATATAAATTTCATGAAGAGACTGGGGGAGATAGATTGCTGGTGACAATGCAAAATGATAGAACATCAAATGGAGGAGAATTTGGTGATGTCTAAAGAAACCACAAAGGCATTTTTACCCTTCAACTTAGCAGTCTCACTTCTCAGAATTTACCCTGAAGACATGGCTCCAACAACATGAAAATACATATGATCAAAGTTATTTATTGGAGCACTATGTGTAATTGTAAAATATTGGAAGCTACCCACACCGACCAATCTGAGAGGGAGGTTGAGTTAACTATGTTACATATGCATAAGTGAGTACTATGCAAATGTAAAACAGAATGAGGAAAATCTCTGTGAATTGACATGGAATGATTTCCAGGGGGAAGACATTAAGTAAAAAAAAGGCAAAGTACAAAATAGTATGAACATATGCTATCATTTGTGTGTATGAAAGATGGAGAAATAAGAAAACATACATATGTCTGCTTATCTTTCCGAAAAGAAACACAGAAAACAATGAGTTGGTTACACATAATGGAGGAAAAGAGTGGAAAGGATATAGAAGGGAATGACACGTCTTTGAGTGTATCTTTCTGAATATTTTTTACTTTTGAATGTATGTTAATATTTTACATAGTCAAAAATAAAATCAAATCACCAAGAATGAGGAAGAAAAAAATCTAAAAGTAAAAGCAAATGGAAATAAATGAACTTAATTTTATTTCAAATGAATATCATATCCACACTGAAGAGAAAGGAAGGAAGGAAGGAAGGAAGGAAGGAAGGAAGGAAGGAAGGAAAGGGGAATCAAATTAGCTTAGGGACAAGGCATTTGACTATATATTCTCAGTCTTGGGCAGGGTTGTGAGGAGAGAAGGAGATTTGCAAACAAATGTTGATTTCTTTTTAAAAGATGTATTAATTGTAGTGGGGTATGGAGGAAGCAATTTTTAAACTATTTTATATGTATTATAGAATTGCACCTATGAGTAATCTGATGACATTGTTGGGAGCCCGTGTTCTCACTATGGAAGAAGGGACATAAGAATATGGAACGTGTGGAAGGCAACAGAGAACCCTGTGGAAATGGATGAAAATTGGAGGTGCCACTGCAGATCCATGATTTCTAAAATATGCATATGTGTGCATACTTCTTTATATGCATATGTATATGCAGGTGCATATGTATGTTTGGATGTATATTTAGATATGAGTATATATAGGGATATTTTCCTAGTTCTATGCAGTAAGAGGGTCAAAGAGCAGTCATCCCAGGAACAATGATCACACATAGCACCTGGATCTAGATCTACAATACCATTTCTCATGAAAGAGTCAGGACTCCTTGGAGAAATGGTTGATTCCAGGTATGAGGTACAAAATGAGGTACATTAATTTTACATTAATAGTTACAAAATGAGTCTGGAGCACCTTGTTATGTCTGAAATAAGAAAGAATAAAGAAAAAAATTGATGGGACAGTTCATAGAGTATAGGAACTTGACACGGCTCCTACTGGCCAAATCTAGGACAATTTGAGCATCAAAATAAATAAGAGCCATAATGAACCATTGACAAAAATAGAAATGTATGAGTCCACACTCATAATAAATAAAAAAATGAATGGATATAGGGTGGGGTAGGAGAGCCCTTGCTTACAGTAGAATTCTGAGGACTGACTGGTAAATGTGAAGGGAACACTGGAGTTGGAAAATCATTATTTTGCAATGGTAATGATAAAAATTGTGTCAGTCAAGAATCATTAATAGATGTTAAATCTAGGGGGAAGTATTGATGAGGAGCAGGATATCTTCATGCCCTTAAAGTGTCTCCTCATAGATTGCGTGTGAGTTTCAAGGGAAGAAAAAATAGTAATTGTACATTGGAGAAAATGGAAAACATGTGACAGAGTGATCAAAATTAACATTATCAGCATAGGACAGATGGGTAAGATGTGATATCCTACGAAGGCTGCAAACTGGAATCTAATCATGAGGAAATACCAGACAAACCCCAGATGAGGAACAGTTCATACAAAAAGATGCATGCATATGAATGCTTATAATCTTGCTTATAATAGCCTTTAACTGGATATAACTGAAATGTTCATCAACCAAAATGTTCATCAACAGTGAATGCATAGAGTGTGGTATACTCATACAATGGAATACTACTCAGCGATGAAAAGGAACAATCTTCTGATATATTCAAACAACATGGATGAATCTCAAAAGCATTTTGTTGAGTGAAAGAAGCCAGACATTAAAGAGTTCACATTGGATGACTTCATTTAAATGAAATTTGAGAATAGGTGAAACTAGTGTATGGAGATAGGAAGCAGATGAGTGTTGCCTGGGGCAGAAATAGTGGGAATTGACTGGAAAGTGCATAAAGGAACTGTTCTGGTATGATGGAAATACTCTATATCTTGAATGAGTGGTGCTTACATGCATATATATATTTTTTTACAAATGTATGCCATTGTTTACATAAAATTAGTGTATTCTATTATGTCTAAAATTTACCACAATAAAGCTTATTTAAAAAGGTGAAGGGAAGGTGTACTCAAGGAAAAAATTTTGAAAGGGAATACAACAAAGTCACAGTGGTGATTAGGTGGTCCTTATTTTCACTTTTATACTTTCCCGCATTGAATATATTTTGTCTAATGAGAAAAATCTCAGTATTTAAAATAAGTTTACGTTTATGTTTAAAGGCACAGTATTTTATTTCGTAGATGACAATAATGTGTGACATTTCAGATTCTTTTCTGTGAGGTGTGCTGTAGTGGGAAACACATCAGTCAACTGAGAGACCTGGGTTCTCATTTGGATTATTCTGCTGAGACAGTTTTGTGAAGGTCGTCTGATCTCTCTGAGTTGAGTTTCGTTATGTAAAATGAGGAGAGTTGATCTACCCGAACTCAAAAGTTTCATGATACCTTTGGTACCAATTTAATAACATAATATGTAAATCTCCTTAACTGGATATCTTAACAGTATTGATAATGCCTTTGCATATTCAAAATCCTTTGTACTTTTTGAGCATTACATGTTTTTCCTATAACCAATAACAACATAAATACTTGAAGGTCAATTTAGAGGGCCTTCTAAATCCTTGACAGAAAGTGTAACTTATAATCATCTTCAGTTTATTGCTTTATTTAAAGTGTTACTGACTCTGTTTATTAAAGAAAGAATTAGTCTTTTCTGTTAGTTTTCTCTGAACACTAAAAATGTTGCAAGCTTGTATTAGAGACAATAGTAACCTCCACATGTATAATCACTTTAACAACCTCTTCTTTTTCAGTGAATGAATCACAGGCTATAAAAGTTATATATCGACTTTTTCTTTATTGAGTGAAATTGGCTTTTGACTTTTCCGATTACATGATAATTGAATCAGAAGTCTGGTTCTAAGCGAAATGTTTCCTTTGCTTTTCCATTTGTTTATTGTTGTTTGCATTGCTGCAAATGCATTAAAACTGAATGCTGATGAAAAGAGGTGAATTCTGACTGTTGGATGGGAAGAACAAGCTTTCTGGCTGAAGATGCCATTTTAAGTTTGAGTCTTTTAAGTGTAGATATTTCCATTTGTCTGTAGTTCTTTTTCCAAGATGTGTTTTTCTTTTCAAATCAGATAACGCCTTTCAGAAGGTAGAAAAGGATGAGGGAAGGCTTTTTTTTCCATCATCACTTAGATGGCTGCATTGATGTCCCAAAATAATAGGGAAAAGTTCTAAATTGGGTCCAGTAGCACTTAATGTTACATAAAGAAGGGTTTTAGCTGGGTCTTTTATGATTTCATCAACAACTAAATAAACTTAGCCAATATTCTAGATATTGGTGCTATAAAAGTCTACATTTACGTTCACAATTCGGGATAAAGGCTTCTTCTGCCAATTACTGAAGGATACTTTTGATAAGCATTACTAATCTTTTGATAAGTATTACTAATCAAAAGCAGGTAAATTAGTTTTAGAGAAACTGTTGGTGTTTATTTTATTTTCATAACATTTTGTTATGTTATAATTTCACAACACTCATATATAAGACCCAGGAATCTCATTGATGTAGCAGGAAGTGACTTAATAAGCCTAAGTCCTAATGACAACACATTCTGGGAAATGTACACTCAACTGTGATCTTTGCCTTCAACAATTTACAAATGACTTTAATATGCCCGAGAGCGCTGTTCTCTATTGGCACTCTGTGAAGACATTGTTCAGTGTAAGAAAACGGAAGCAGCTGGTACTATTGTGTATGTTTCAGATCATAAGAAAATGAGAGTATATCCTGTTTCCACCGTATCCAGAAAATCTCTGTTGAATCTCACAAAATTAGGAATCAGATTATTTCGAAAGCTTTTAGTTTCTTCTTATTGTAATGAGGTATAACACTTAAGACTCTGAAATTTATTTCACTTCTGAAGATTCCTGCAATTTGGGAAAGCTAGTGAGAAAGCATTATTAAGACAAAAACAAAACAACATGGCAATGATCTGAGCTATAAACAGTCATGGTTCTCTTACCTTCTTTTTTAGTGAAACACAGATGTTACATTTACAACAGACCTTCTGTGGTAATGTGTTTGAAAATAAACACCAGCAGTTTCTCTAAAACTAATTTACCTGCTTTTGATTAGTAATACTTAGCATTTTAAAAGCCTGGGAGAAACATGGGAGGAAGCAATCATTCAATCACTGTTACTTCATAGACATAGCAAGGAAAATAAATTAAGGTCTATGCCCAAGTCCATTTCTCACACCTACCAATAGATTACTTACTGAGGCCCTTCAACCCAGCTAAAGAAGTAAAGTACTGTTTTTTTAAGCATTGACTCTTAAAAAGCTAGACTATCCACAGGAGATGACTGATGGCTGCTGAATTATTGAAAGAAGATGTAGAAAGGAAAAAATAAGGTTGATATTTTAGCATCAGTTCTTTACAGAGACTAACATGTAGCTGCATTTTGACTTTCTATACACTGAATCCAAACAGGATAACAGCAGCTGGCTGATTATCCCTAGATTAGAAAGCTGGCAGAGAAGGTTAAAGAAAAATAGGTAGTGGGAACAAAGTTAAACTCTTTGAGTAGCACCACATAAAATGGAATTACTCAATCCTAACTCATTTAGAATCACCTGGAGAGTTGTTAATAATGCCTGAACCTTGATACAAATAAACTCATATATTCAGGGATGGTCATGTGCATGTACAGCCATGGCTGTGAATCACTGATTTAAATAATCATAACTTTTTTTAGTATGTACCTGTGTTAGGGAAATTTTAAATTGATAATATTTAATTAATTATTTTAAAATATTTTTCTCTACCCAAAGAGGATTTGCACAGTTCAAGGGTATTTATTTAATAGAGCAACACTATGCTAAAACATATTTAAAGTATGATCATTTTGTCTGGCACATGATGTAAACTCAATAAATGTTAGTTTTTTTTTGTTTTTTCCAATAAGTCTATGTATTTATAGACACACACACACACACACAAACACACATAAATGGTAGTTATATGACAATAAATGACATTTTTCCATGAAAATATGAAATCAGTCTCACTTTCTATTATTATTTGAATGACAACCAATTGTTTCCCACAAAGAAAAATTCCTAATTTGAGTTTTAGCAGTCTTTTCTAAGACTTTCTTATTTGCAGTTGCAAAAAGAGTAAGACATCTGTATCAGAATATTTTTGGTTGCAAGTAACAAAAAACGATAACAAAGATGACACTTATTTGCTCAATTTTCTGAAAATTCCAAAGGTGTTTATGTTATAGGTTGGTGTGGATCACCTCTTGTGTGTTTACGAGTGTATGTTGGGGGTAGGAGGGTGATGGTAAGCAGATAGATTCCAGGGAAAGCAATCATCAATGTCTACTGCACTGATCACAATGACATATTTCAAACAGCTGACCAAACAATTATTAATAAACCAGAATTTATGAACAGGTATGAATAATTCTGTTGTCCAACACGTATGGTTATATTATTAGATGGGATTAATATGCAACAAATATTTTCCCTTTTAGATTCATAGAGGATGTAAGGTATCCAGCACAACACTATTCTATATAAATTTATAAATCCACATCATCTGTAATTCTGAGTAAATTGAAAACAATTTTGCCACTGTAACATCTCTTGTCTTATTCAAATATTACACTGGAGATAATACGTATGGTTCAGAGGTTCCTAAACTTTCTCCCACCAACATGCTCTTAGTGTTTCAGTAATATCTTAGGTGGGATCCTAGGCCAAAATAAATATGTAAGAGTCCTATTTATTGAGTTGTTAGGTCCAAACAACTTAATAGGTATTTTTGTGCTAATGATTTAGTAGCCATTTGGAAAAAAATAATACATATAAATTTAAAGAAAAAAATAGAACTTTTATTTCATTCTTAAATAACCACAGGATGTATCTGCCTGCTGGGCTCTGCACACCTCAAACCTTGGAATCATTTTGGATACCATCACCCTCATTTCATGTCCCACAGTGATTTTTGTACAGTACTTGTTTTTTATCATAGCCACTGCCCAAATCCAGCTTAACAGAGATATGATATAATCGAAGGGAATTTCATGTGATCTAATGATGAAACTGTGAACAACTTTGGGCTAGTAGTTTGAACTGCATCTGACAGATGTTGCTGTACTTCTTTTGAAAATTAATACATCTTTTAGTGTCTTAGCGTGCCTTGGTGCACAGTTTGGGAACTGAGGTTACAGTTATAACAGAAGAAAATGAAAAATACCAGGAGATGACAGCTAGTACTTAAAAAAGGAAATTACCATGTATATCTCTCAAATATCTTCTTAATAAGTTAAATATTTGATTTGTATAACAAAGTTCTTATTTGTACCCTTTTTCACCAAAAATATGTTAAGAGAAAAAGATACATTATATAAATTAATCTTTGGAATTTTTAAAACCCTCTACTACTTCAATAAATTAGCATTCTATATTCAAGATTACCATGGAATTACAAATTTTATTACATTCTAATGAAAAATGAGCACAGGCTAGACTAGGAAGAGATACAGCTTCACATTACTGTAGATTTGAAATTTTAGTACATTTCTAACTAAAATAGTACCAGTACCAATGACGATAATTGCTGGAACCAGTCACTGTTCTGAACTAACCCATTGGCTTTATCAACTTATCTCACATTTATGATTAGGGAGATATTAGAACATAAAAAATTCATCCCCTCTAGGCTTCCTTTTACAAAGGCTGATTGTCACAGAATTAGGACAGAGTGTTTTTTTTTTCCTCCTAAAAAAAGAGCAGCAAAAACTCATAGGCTAACGTATCACAGTAAGATTTTAGGAGAAAAATCAATTGTCAGTAAGATACTTTGTAATAGATCTTATAATAAGACCTTGTTTGGCTGCTATATACTGCAAAAAGAAGAAAAGCCAATCAAAATGGCATGAATGATTAATGCATTTCATACAAAGCCCACGATATCCTCAGAATATATTTGCTAAGGTGCTGCAGGGATAAGAAGGCAAACAAATGATAGAGCCCAAGTAAGGAGTTTCAGGAGTTCTTAACAAAGACACATGCAGTTAATTTCTTAGTTTTTGTTGACTATACAAACTGAAGTACTAATATCAGAATACCTGTTGTAAGGGAAAAAAATGACATTCAGATTCTAGGTTGAAGGTGTGAAACTGGGACTATGTAGTAGATTTTGTTATTAAATAATCCTATAAAAGGATTATGTATTCTGCTCTGCTAACCTAAGGGTTAGTCATGTGATTTGCTTTGGCCAAATGGTGTGTGTCACTTTTTAGCACAAATTTTAATATTGAATATGTGGTTTACCATGTTCTTATTTCCTCTGCCACAATGACCAACACAATTCCAGGCTGAGGCTGCTCCTTCAATGTAGAACAAAGCCTCATCTAACCCTTGATGGGCATGCAGAATGACTGAGCCACTGAGATATTCAGGGTGTTTGTCACTGCAATATAACCTAATCCATCTTTTTTTTTTTAAGATTTTTTTTATGTGGACTATTTTTAAAGTCTTTATTGAATTTGTTACATACAGTATTGCTTCTGTTTTGTTTTTGTCCCTTGGCCCCAAGGCATGTGGGATCCTAGCTCCCTGACCAGGGATCAAACCCACACCCCCTGCACTGGAAGGTGAAGTCCCAACCACTGGACTGCCAGGGAAGTCCCTAACCTAACCCATCTTGACTGATGTAACTTATTAGCCATTAGTATTATCATAAACTAAATGTGGGGAAATAGAGTAAGAAGAATTAAAAAAAGCAATTGCTTTCATGATGGGTATATTAAGGTTTAATAAGCAGGTGAAAAACTCAGGTCTTGGAAGGAAGAGAGAAAACCTTGGTAATAACCCCACTGTTAGAATCCATGACCTGGGACTATAGTGAACCATCACCTAGGAAAGATATCCCCATCCAGTAAATAAGGGTAACCCAGGTATTAAAGGAATATTTCCCTACCTTTGCCCACACATCATTATTAACCAAATATCTAGGAAACACCCAACTTCTCATTACTTAGGCCCCTAGATAGACAGACAGATAGACAGATAGATAGATAAGCAGATAGACATGTAATAAGCTATTTAATCATAGCTCTCATGATTAAACTGGAACAGCCACTATCACACATTTTTCCAAGCTTAGAGAGTTTTAGTTGCTTTCTCGTGGTCACACAGATAGTAAGGGACAGGCTTAAAATGTGTTACCTTCAAATACAGTGTCACCTGAACCCAGAACGTGAGCACCTGGCTAGGTGTGGCAGCTACTCAGACAGCCCTTAAAGAGAAAATCTGCTGTGGAGAGTGCAGTTAGCTTACAGCCTCCAGCTGCAGTGGCTTCAAGATTCCGGATTTGCTGCAGGCATTTGAGCCAAAGATACATTCTCCCCAGGAAGCCTTCCCTTCCCCCACAACCCACTGCCAATGACTGAGCACTGTAGGGTATTTGGGTCTGGCCATTTCTTCCCAACGCAATGGCTCCTCTATGGATAATCTTTATTCTGGAGCTCCCTGTTGGAATGCTGAGATTTTCTCAGTGGTGCACTGTGGTCTGAGGCTAGTCCAATCCCTTCCTCCATTCTTCCTCTCCCTTCACAGATGTCAGAACTGTATTATGGTCTAAAGGCTTTCTCTACCTACTTTTGCTCCCTCACCCTTTATCTTACATAGATTTCACCTTTGAAACAAAAATTATCCTTACACTTGTTAAAATGGTAAAAAATACATTATTTAGGACCTTTTTGATACATGTCAACACTATCACAATAGGGGAGAGAGATCAGGCTTAACTTTGAATACAGCTTGCGGTATGTGGGCTTCTCACTGTTGTGGCCTCTCCCGTTGTGGAGCGCAGGCTCAGTGGCCATGGCTCACGGGCCCA
>NW_006782017.1:0-200 GCF_000442215.2 Lipotes vexillifer | reverse complement strand
AGGTGATATCTCATTATGGTTGTACATTTCCCTGATGATTAGTGATGCTGAGCATATTTTCTTGTGCCTATTGGGCATTTGTATGTCTTCTTTGAAGAAATGTCTATTCAAATTCTTAGCCTATTTTTTAAATCAGTTTATTTGGATTTTTTGGCTATTGAGTTGTAGAATTTCTTATATTTTTTTAATATTAATCTCTT
>NW_006782016.1:0-866 GCF_000442215.2 Lipotes vexillifer | reverse complement strand
GTCCCCTGCATCGGCAGGCGGACTCTCAACCACTGCGCCACCAGGGAAGCCCTCCACTTTAAAGATTACAGAAAAGCTTTAAAGGTAGAAGGTAAAAGGCACATGTCGACACGTTAGTTTAATTCATCTACATTAGTATATCTACTATCTAAAGAGAAAACTACAATTGGCATGTTTATAAATTACATTAAATATTGTAACATAATGCCTAAAGTTTACCCCAAAAGACCTTTTATAGAGATAAGAGATTAGTGCTAAAGGCATTTTCATCAGGTAAACTACTGAGAGAAAACTTATTAATTTAAGCAATTAAAATATTTTGTAATTTTTATACTTCAATAGTATGGAGGACCTTCATTTTTAGAGCTTTATTCTAGAGGTCCCCTAAAATAACAAAATTCTGTGAAAGACGGTGAAAACTTCTCAAGCACGAATGTGCTGAAGCAAGTTGCTAGCACCTAGTTCAAGCACACTCATGTAACTGAATTTATCAAAAGACTTATTAGTAAATTTTTTTTTAAAAAAGGCAGGAATCCTGGAACGTATCATTACTATTCTAATTTCATAAATGCCCTCTACATTTTTTTCTAATTTTAAGACATAAAGAACCGACAAGGAGGATGAGTCCTGCTTAATGGGTGAGAACAGGGAACTTCGAATATCTGAAACCAAGCTGTTTCCTGTGCTTCTCTATTTGTCCAAAACAACAGATTGAGTGAAATAACCCCACTTGTATAGTAGGAGGCAATCCATTAAATTTCTGATAAACATCTCTGCAGCAGCAGTGGGGTGGGAATCCATAAAATCATAACTGCAGTTGCTTTTGCTTTTCTTTTTGCTTTTTTTTTTTTTTTTTTTTTTTTCTT
>NW_006782015.1:0-271 GCF_000442215.2 Lipotes vexillifer | reverse complement strand
AACAAATAAACCACGCAAGTTTAACCGGGTGTCCTGTATTTTATCTGCAACCCTACCTGATAGACACTTGTCTCAGAGTATGACAATTGCATGTGGACATTTTAATTTCCCTACTAGACTCCAAATCGTTTAAGGATAATGATCTTGTCAATACGATTCCCCATTTTGCTAACTAACTAGGTAAGGTTGGATGAATGGATGAGTGACTTGCGGATGGGAGTTTTTACTTGAAATCGTATAGAACTAGACTTCAGCCCTAAACAGGAGAGAT
>NW_006782014.1:0-3716 GCF_000442215.2 Lipotes vexillifer | reverse complement strand
GAAATTTCTCAACTTGACAAAAACTTCTGCAAAAACCCTACACCTAATCTCACACTTAATGATTTAAGAGTAAATCCTTTCCTCCTAAGATGAGGGTCAAGGTTGTCTACTCTGACCCATATCTCACATCTTATACATAAGTTAACTCAATAATCATCATTGACCTAAATGTGAATCATAAAACTATAAATATTCTAGAAGAAAACAAGGGAAAAAAATCTTGGTTTTGGGCTAAGAGTTCTTAGATATGACACTAAAAGCATAAGACATACAAGAAGATATGGACAAACTGGATTTCATCAAAATTAAACAAAACTTTGCCTTACAAAAGACACTATTAATAAAATAGAAAGGCAAGACATAAAATGGGAGAAAACTTTCTAAATCATATTGGACAAAGGTCTTGTATCAAGCATATATAAGGAACTCTCAAAACTCAATAAAAACATACAATCTAATAAAGAAATGAACAAAAGATTTAAATAGATGCTTTTTGAAAGAAAATACTCAAGTAGTAAACAGATATGTCAAAAGGTGATAGACATAATTAGTCATTAAGAAAGTTAGGAAAAGCAAAACCAAAATGAGATTCCACTGTACATGTATTAGAATGGCAAACAAACAAACACAAAACTCACACACACGAAAAAACACTGATTAGTGCTGGTAGAAAGCAGAACACCTGGAGTTCTCCTATATTGCTGGTGGAATGTGAAATGGCACTGTCCCTTTGAAAAACAGTTTGTCAGTTTCACATAAAATTAAACATGCATTTACCATGTTACCAAACAATTTTACTCCCAGAGAAAAAGAAATCTGCATTTGCATGAAAACCTGTATACAACGTTTATATTGGCTTTATTGGCAATGACTAAAAATGAAACAACCCAAATGTCCTTTAAATAGTGAATGAATAAACAAATAGTGGTACATCCATACAATGCAATACCATTTGCCAATAAAATTATTCATATTATATAACATGGATGAATCTCAAATACATTTTACTAAATGAAAGAAACTAGACCCAAAAGGCTACATGTATGAGTTAATTTATATAACATTCTAGAAATAGTGAAACTATAGATGTGAAGAATAGATCAGTTTTTGCGAGGGTTGGGGAAGGGAAGGCTGGTTGACTACAGAAGGGCATCATGAAGGAATTTCTTCAAATGCTTAAACTGTTTTGTATCTTGATTGTGGTGGTGAATACATGTGGATGTGTTTGTTAAAACCCATAGAATTTTATGCTACAAAGAGTGTTTATTTACTTTATGTAAATTTAAAGACAAAGCATATTGATATGTAGCATACCACTACATACTCAATAAAATGACCAAAATTAAAAAGACAATAACAAATGTTGATGAGGAAGTGGAGCATATAACACAGCTGCCTCCTAAGGACTAACATGAAAATTCTTCTTTCCCAATCCTTTCAGTCCTACAGATAGTTTTAGGAGTATTCTAGTTGGCTGATGGTGAATCATATTTTAGAAGTTCGGCAGAGGTAACATAAATTACAACTCACTCTGCTATCTGTTGCCTTAGGATCTCAGCTGAAGGTTCCATTTTAGCATCCTATTATATTAGCTTTGTGACCCAAGGCCCTCTGTGAATAATACACTCTGTACTCCAGGGTCTGTCCAGAGAATAGAACTTTGATTTCTATTATCACAAATTCACATAGAGAAATAGCATTCCTAAGGGATTACATGAAGGAAATTCATTCGTTTCTTCAGCTATTTAAGTTTTCTTCTTTTCAGAATAAACCAGTATATTAGAAGACTGTCCCCTTTCATTACTTTATTACGGTTCCTATTAAAATTTCCTTTACCAAATTTTGCTTTAGTGTTATCATACCACTCTTCATTGCGGGACATTATAAGAATGGCCATATGACATTTCCCATTACATTTTTACTGGAAAAGTTACTGAGGCCCTACTGCTATAATCAATGTGTCCACTTACTCTAGACCCATGGGAGAAATTCATTGTGCATCTTAGTACCAGGAAAAGCTCTACTTCTGACATCCTAATTTGCTTTGATATTATGATACATGATCTTATAAACTGCTTGTTACCCCCTTCATTCTTTATTCTAGGCCAAGATACAGGAAAATATATTTTTGATTCTCTATATCTAGTATGTTTTGAGTATCAGTAAGTAATATGTGGACATCATAAGAAAGAATATAAAGTAAAAGATATTTGCAAAATGGTTATACTACATATAATGGAGCAGAACTGTGTTAAAATAAGTAGATCAGGTAATTTTCTATTGGCTACTACCATAGAGCCTTTGAATCTACTTTGTTTTTTAAAATATTTATTTATTTATTATTTATTTATTTGGTTGCACGGGGTCTTAGTTGTGGCAGGCGGGCTCCTTAGTTGCAGCAATCCTTAGTTGCACCTCCAGGGCTTCTTAGTTGGGGCCTACCAGCTCCTTAGTGTGGCATGTGTGTTCCTTAGTTGTGGTTCACAGGCTCCTTAGTTGCAGCACGTGGGCTCCTTAGATGTGGCACACAAACTCTTAATTGTGGCATGCACGTGGGGTCTAGTTCCCTGACCAGGGATCGACTGCAGGCCCCCTGCATTGGGAGTGCAGAATCTTATCCACTGCACCACCAAGGAAGTTCCCTGGATCTATTTTGTTTACAAGCAGAAGTATTTGCTGAGCATACAGAAAGCAAAGCAGCATGGTGCCTAATAGGAACGTTACAATAATTATGACACCACCTTGAGATCATCAAATAACATTCAACTAATCATGTTGAGGCTTCTAAAAGTCATTTAGCATCTTGAGGAAATAGACACATAACAACAGTTAACTCTAAGTGTGTTCACATCAATACTACAAAGCTACAGTAATCAAAACTATGTGGTATTGGCACAAAAACAGACATATGAATCAATGGAACAGAATAGAGAGCCAGAAATAAACCCACATATCTATGGTCAATTAATCTTTGACAAAGGAGGCATGAATATACAATGGAGAAAAGATAGTCTCTTCAGCAAGTGGTGTTAGGAAAGCTGGACATCCACATGTAAGTCAGTCAAGTTAGAACACACCCCCACAGCATATACAAATATAAATTAACTCCAAATGGCTTAAAGACTTAAATATAAGACATGGCACCATAAAACTCCTAGAAGAGAACATAGGCAAAACATTCTTTGACATAAATTATACCAATGTTTTCTTTGGTCAGTCTCCCAAGGCAATAGAAATTAAAGCAAAGATAAACAAAAGGGACCTAATCAAACTTATAAGCTTTTGTACAACAAAGGAAACCATAAACAAAATAAAAAGACAACTTACAGCATGGGAGAAAATATTTGCAAATGAAGCAATCAACAAAGGCTTGATTTCCAAATGATACAAACAACTCATACAACTCAACAAAAACAAAAAGCAAACAACCTGATCGAAAAATGGGCAGAAGACCTAAATAGACATTTCTCCAAAGAAGAAACACTGATGGCCAATAGGCACAAGGAAAGATGCTCAACATCGCTAATTAGAGAAATGCTAATCAAAACTACAATGAGGTACTACCTGGCACAGGTCCAGAATGGCCATCATTAAAATGTCTTCAAGTAACAAATGCTGGAGAGGATGTGGAGAAAAGGGAACCCTCCTACTCTGTTGGTGGGAATGTAAGTTGGTGCAGCCACTGTGGAAAACAGTATGGAGGTTCCTCAAAAAAC
>NW_006782013.1:0-246 GCF_000442215.2 Lipotes vexillifer | reverse complement strand
CCTATTATCTTGTAAGAAAATATGTTTAGGAGCCTGGGGTCTGGAGTCAACCAGACATGGATTTAAGTCCTGTATTTGTCATCTACTGGTTATATGATTTGGAGCAAATTGCTTACCTCTCTGAGCCTCTAAGAGGAACTGATTGCTAATTATTACCTCATTGTGATGTTCTGAGAAACTAATAGATAATGAGTGCATGCAAAGTGCTCAGTCCTGTGCCAATAATTTCAATTTTGAAAAATTTTT
>NW_006782011.1:0-231 GCF_000442215.2 Lipotes vexillifer | reverse complement strand
TGGGAGAGGGAAAGTAGGAGTGCTTTGAGATTTTTAGTTGTAGTAGTATGAAGAGGGTGAGAAGTATGGATGAAATAGTAAGAGATCATGTAGATGTATCTAGTTGTGGCATGTCATTAAGGAGAGCTCGCAGCTCTCGATCTTTAACTTAAAAGGTTAATGCTGGTTTAGCTTCTTAATGGGATTATAGTATTGATGCAGATCATTTTTTGAAGTTCTCTAAGGGTACTA
>NW_006782010.1:0-2707 GCF_000442215.2 Lipotes vexillifer | reverse complement strand
GAACCTGTGTCCCCTGCATCAGCAGGCGGACTCTCAACCACTGCGTCACCAGGGAAGCCCCAGAACCTGTTATTTTTAAACAGCTTTATTGAGATATAATTCACATGTCATAAAATTCACTCATTCACAATGTATAATCCAATGGTTTTTAGTATATCCACAAAGTTGTGCAACCATCACCACAATCAATTTTAGAAAACTTATCACCCCCAAAAAAGAAACACTCATTAGCAGTTACCCGCATTTCCTCCCAAATCCCCCAGCTCTAGGCCGTCACTAATCTACTTCCTATCACTACAGATTGGCCTATTCTAGACACTTCATATTTTCATTTTATGTTTTCAAGCTTCACCCATGCTGTAGCATTCATTTTCTTGGTGGTGTCCTTTGAAGCATAAAAATTTCTAATTTTGATAATGTCTAGTTTATCTGTTTTTTATTTTGTCACTTGTGCTTTTGGTGTCATGACTAAGAAATCACTGCGTAAACCAAGTGTCAGAGATTTACACCAGTGTTTTCCTCTAAGAGTTTTATAGTTTCAGCTCTTACATTTAGCTCTGTGATCCATTTTGAGTTAATTTTTGTGTATAGTATAAGGTTGGGGTCCAACTTCATTCTTTGTATGTGGATATCTAGTTGTTTTAGCACCATTTGTTGAAAAGATTCTTCTCTCCTGATTGAATTAACTAGGCACCCTTATCAAAAATCAATTGACCATAAAGATAAGTTTTTTTCCTTAACCCTCAGTTGTACTCCATTGATCTGTATGTCTATTTTTATGCCAGTAGCACACAGTCTTGATTACTGTAGTTTTTGGATTACTGTAGTTCTGAAGTTGGAAGCGTGAGTCCTTCAACTTTGCTCTTTTGGAAGATTGTTTTGGCAATTTTTGGTCCCTTGAATTTCTGTGTGAATTTTAGGATAAGCATGTCAATTTCTGCTAAAAAGTTAGTTGGAATTTTGATAGGGACTGCACTGAATTTGTAGATCTCAGGCCTTGTTTTGTGTGGTTGCTTTGGGCACCAAAATGGCATCTTAGGAACCTGCCTTTTTTATTCTTCTCCAAGTCAACATGGTTATCATTGCCCTTAGTGCTGAGAGAAAAGGAGAAAAGTTCATATAAAATTCATATAAATGTTAGCATTCATATAAATGATAGCAATTTAGTGTGTTTTTCTCTGCCTCAGTTTCCTCTTATGTAAAATGGGTTAATAAGTGTTTTTATGTCCAAAGATGTTGTGAAGATTAAATGAGAGAATTCATGTGAAGTGCCCAGCAAGCACTCAATAAATGTTATTCATAATTATAACAATTTTACTCGAAGACATCTTTCCATCTAGAAAACCTGCATCTGGGAAAACCTGCATCTATCTGATTCTCAAAAGCCCATGTTCTTCCAACTACATTGACAGATACTTGATAGGTTAAAACAAGGAAAGTAAGGAATATTTATGAAATGTAGCAAAAAGGATATTTTCCATTAAGAAGACTTTAATGGGAAAAAATATCATTTCTAGGCTCCAGGGAAGTGGAGAGTAAAGAAACAACTGTTGGAATATATATTTTTGATCCGTAAGAAATTCAGTTTCCTGGTCTTGGTAGACTGGACACTCATGATTTACAGCCAGCCAGGAGCTAGCATATAAGGAGAACCTGGGAGTCTGCTGAGGTGAAGTCTCAGGTAGATATCACCTGTGTTTATTTTATTGTGATCTGAATGTCACATGCTCTCCAGCTTGCAGGAAGAGTCTCCTTCCTTTCATACCCAACTAGGTCTGTTCCTCAGTCCATCCCCCTCCTCAAGTGTCTGAGAATTCCTAAGTGATACAAGTTGTCTTCTGGCTTGTCACCTTTCATGCTAGAATGTTGCTCTGGGCTTCTGCACTTAAAGATGCTGATGTTAATATTTTATAACTAAGGAACCTTGTTAATATTATAAATATAAACTGAACATTTCTTTGAGTGACTCTCCTTTTCCTAACATTGGAAATTTGATTTATTATATTCACTTTTTGAGTTAACAATTGTAAAATACAATATAATCCAGTAATGAGAGAATGGATTTCCTTAACATTTTACAGCTTTTACAAATGATATAATAGTTTTTGATACAGTTCCCACAGACTTTGAGGAGGATGTTCATGGGCAATAACCTAACGAGTGTGTGTGTGTGTGTGTGTGTGTGTAAAACTAATCTCATGCTCGTTTCTTCATTCTCCACCTCATCCTATTAGCTGTTGATGCCTTATCCATCCTCTTAGGTTTCTTTCAAATGCACCCTATTCCATAAAACCTATCCAGACCCTCCGAGCTAGATGTGAGATGATCTTCTTTGAACTTCTATATAAACAGAGGTTTATAAATCTCTCACAACACCGACTAGATGTCACTTTGTATTACAGTTATTTGTGTACTTATATTATTCCCCAACTAGGTTGTGAGCTCTATGAGTCTGGACACTGTGAATTGTTAATCTTGGTATACCCTCAGCTCCTCATATAATTCTTTGGACATACTGGGTGTCTAAATATCTTTGTTAGCACTATGAAACTAGGTATCAATTACAGGAAAAAAAATCTGTAAAAAATACAAACACATGGGGGCTAAACAGTACACTATTAAATAACCAAGAGATCACTGAAGTAATCAAAGAGGAAATCAGAAAATACCTAGAAACAAATGACAATGAAAACACGATGACCCAAAA
>NW_006782009.1:0-213 GCF_000442215.2 Lipotes vexillifer | reverse complement strand
CCTGTGCCCCGCAACGGGAGAGGCCACAACAGTGAGAGGCCTGCGTACCGCAAAAAAAAAAAAGTGACGTACCACAATGTTCATTGTAGCACTATTTACAATAGCCATGACATGGAAGCAACCTAAGAGTCCATCAACAGATGAATGAATAAGAAGATATGGCACATATATACAATGGAATATTACTCAGCCATAAAAAGAAACGAAACTGAG
>NW_006782008.1:0-1007 GCF_000442215.2 Lipotes vexillifer | reverse complement strand
CGATGCAGGGGACACGGGTTCGTGTCCCGGTCCGGGAAGATCCCACATGCCGCAGAGCAGCTGCACCCGTGAGCCATGGCCACTGAGCCTGCGCATCCAGAGCCTGTGCTCCGTGGCGGGAGAGGCCACAGCAGTGAGAGGCCCGCGTACCACACACACACAAAAAACTGTATATTCTTGGTTACTACTGACCTTTTATTTCTCCTGGTCTAAGTCAAGGATCAACAAATTACATCCTGCAGGTCAAATTCAGCCTGCTACCCTGTTTTTGTAAATAAAGTTTTATTGGAATAGAGCAATGCTCATTTGTTTATGTATTGTCTGTGGCTGCTTTTGTGCTATACTGTATGGCCCACAAAGCCTAAAATTAAAATCTTTACTCTCTAGCCCTTTGCAGAGAAAGTTTACCAACCCTTGGTCTAAGACAATGTTGATCATGGTCATATAGTTAAATACATTGTTTCACCTGTCTTATTCATCTACATTGATGCCAGGAAGGAGCCTTGGATTGTGGATCTGTGTAAATTGGCCTCAGATTGGAGTAGTTATAGCAAGAAGCCTGTTGTTTAGATTTTACTCTGTCCGGTAGGATCACCTATGAATACAGTGACCATACATTTCAGTTTGCTTGGAACAGCCCTGGTTTACATCTGTTGTTCCAGGTTATTATTATAGTACAATAACATTGAATACTGTTATTATAATATAATAATTAATAGATGCTCTCTTTTAATACCCCCCAGTTCGAATGATAAACTTGTGGTCATTCTATCTGTGAAAATTACCACTGAGAAGGGTAGTGGATACAGAAATAGTGATAGAATAGTGACTACTATGCAAAGTGGAATTTAAGAGTTTAATTTTTTTTTTTTACGCTACGTGGGCCTCTCACCGTCGTGGCCTCTCCCGTTGCGGAGCACAGGCTCCGGACGCACAGGCTCAGAGGCCGTGGCCCACGGGCCCAGCCGCTCCGCGGCATGTGGGATCCTCCCGGACCGGGGCACGAA
>NW_006782007.1:0-218 GCF_000442215.2 Lipotes vexillifer | reverse complement strand
TCTGCAAACAGTGACACTTTTACTTCTTCTTTTCCAATTTGTATTCTTTTATTTCTTTTTCTTCTCTGCTTGCCATGGCTATAACTTCCAAAACTATGTTTAATAATAGTGGTCAGAGTGGACATCCTTGTCTTATTCCTAATTTTAGAGGAAAAGCTTTCAGTTTTTCTCCATTGAGAATGATGTTTGCTGTGGGTTTGTCGTATATGGCCTTTATT
>NW_006782006.1:0-596 GCF_000442215.2 Lipotes vexillifer | reverse complement strand
TTTTTTTTTTTTTTTTTTTTTTTTTTTTTGCAGTACACGGACCTCTCACTGCTGTGGCCTCTCTCGCTGCGGAGCACAGGCTCCGGACGTGCAGGCTCAGTGGCCATGGCTCACGGGCCCAGCTGTTCCGCGGCATGTGGGATCCTCCCAGAGCGGGGCACGAACCCGCGTCCCCCACATCGGCAGGTGGACTCTCAACCACTGAGCCACCAGGGAAGCCCCCGCATACACTTTTTTAAAGAAATTATTTCTCATTTGTTTATTTTGTTGTGCCGGGTGTTAGTTGCGGCAGGTGGGCTCCTTAGTTGCAGCTTGCCGGCTCCTTAGTTGCAGGAGGCGGGCTCCTTAGTTGCAGCATGCAAACTCTTAGTTGTGGCATGCATGTGGGATCTAGTTCCCTGACCAAGGGTCGAACCTGGGCCCCCTGCGTTGGGAGCGCAGAGTCTCAATCCACTGCACCACCAGGGAAGTCCCACAAACCACGTTTACTTTTTAAAAAATTTTTATGTATGTATGTATGTATGTATGTTTGTCTGCGTTGGGTCTTCGTTGCTGTGCGCAGGCTTTCTCTAGTTGTGGCGAGCAGGGGCTACTCT
>NW_006782005.1:0-897 GCF_000442215.2 Lipotes vexillifer | reverse complement strand
AATTTCCCCTTTTGTGGCTGTTAGCATTTGCCTTATGTATTGAGGTGCTCCTATGTTGGGTGCTTAATTATTTACAATTGTTATATCTTCTTGGATTGACCCCTTGATCATTGTGTAATGTTCTTCTTTGTCTCATGTAATAAATAGACTTTCTTTTAAAATCTATTTTGTCGGTTTTGAAAATTGCTACTCCAGTGCTCTTTTGATTTCCATTTACATGGAAAATCTATTTCTATCCCCTCACTTTCATCTGTATATATTCCTAGGTCTGAATTGTGTCTCTTGCAGATAGCATATATATTGGTCTTGTTTTTTTTATCAATTCAACCAGTCTACATCTTTTGATTGGAGCATTTAATCCATTTACATTTAAGGTAGTTTTCAGTATGTATGTTCCTTTTATCATTTTCTTAATTTTGGTGGGTTTGTTATAGTAGGCCTTTTCCTTCTCTTGTGTTTCCTGCCTAGAAAATTTCCTTTAGCATTTGTTATAAAGCTGGCTTTTTGGTGCTAAATTCTCTTAGCTTTTGCTTGTCTGTAAATGTTATAATTTCTCCATCAAATCTGAATGAGATTCTTGCTGGGTAGGGTAATTTTGGTTGTAGATTTTTCCCTTTCATCCCTTTAAATATGTCCTGTCACTCCATTCTGGTTGCAGAATTTCTTCTGAAATATCAGCTGTTTCCCTTGTATGTTATTTGCTGCTTTTCCCTTGCTGCTTTTAATACTTTTTCTTTGGATTTAATTTTTGATAGCTTGATTAATATATGTCTTGACATGTTTCTCCTTGGATTTATCCTGTATGGGACTCTCTGCACTTCCTGCACTTTTGAGTATTTCCTTTCCCATATTAGGGAAGTTTTCAACTATAATCTCCTCAAATATTTTCTCAGTCCC
>NW_006782004.1:0-2231 GCF_000442215.2 Lipotes vexillifer | reverse complement strand
TATTCAGGAAAAAACGCATATGCCCTTTTTGGCCAACCAAGCAACCTTGCAATGGAAATCTGCACTACAATGAACTCTCACTTTCCCCAGGTCAAAAAGGCCATCTGAAAAATGTGTAAAATCCAGAAAGGCAGGATAGTCCAGGGAGAATAGGGAGCATTGTTATGCTGATGGGCGGGATGTAAATTGCCAACAGCCACCCTGGAGAAACGTATGGTATTTCCTGGAACATCGAAAAAACAAGGTACATAGCCTTGGGCACTAGGCTTAGGGAAACAGAAATCCAAAAGACAGAGCCACCCCAAAGTTTGGGGCTGCCCTCTTTACAGGAACCTCGTCCACGGTACAAGTTAAATGCCCACAAAAGGAAAAAATGGATCGCCAAGTTGCGGCACTTACGTGCCATGGAATATCAGTCAGCAATGAAATCAATGTCATCAGGCCCGTAGCATTTTAGTGAGTGGATTTAGGTACGATGATTCCAAGTGAAATAGGTCACACGGAAAAAGAAACATCATACGGTATCACTAATACACGGATTGTAAACTTTTCTACACAGGGAATGAATTACAAAACAGAAGACAGTCTCTCATTTAGAAAACAAACTTATACGTGCGTAAGGGGAAAGCTGAGTGGGGGTGCTGCATAAAACCAGAGATTGAAATCAGCACAGATACCGTTCCAGAAGCCAAATACCTAATACACAAGATCTACACCTTGCTCCACAAAATGGACTCAACACCCCATATTCAACGCATAGGAATAGAACTGACTTGTAGGAATATTAAAACCTATGTATTTATATGTCTCCATAAGAGAATCAAGCGTGTGTAGAGCGACATAAGCACAGCAGTGATAATCAGCCAAATCCCATTATAAAAATAAATTTCAAAACCAAAACACAATGACAGTGAAATAGACAGACATTCTTACTTAATTCATTCAGGGCTCAGGATGAAACCTGGATTTACCACATCTACACCCACAGCTGTGTGAGACATAAGGCTGGACACTAGGTGCTAATAGGATTGGTGAGGTTTGGTAAGCAAAGGCAAACCCTTTAAGTCATCCTGCATGGTATCCATTCCATGGGGCCCAACTACCCAGGTTTAATGGATTCTTCCTTCCGCTAAAACATTCATGGGAAACCCAGTGTATGGTGCACCGTTGATCGGGCAACGTTCCTAAAATGCATTTCAGTTTACGTGCCCTGGAACACATGTTGGCCGTTCAAGATGCTTCTCTGACACTCCTCACACTTGCAGAGTCAGCGCCTTTAACGTCCTGTTTGGCACACTTTGCAATGTCTGCATAAGATGGACAGGAATGGGGAGAACCTACGAGAGACTAGCTGTAGGTGTTTGCGCGGGCACATTGAACTCTAATTTCCCACCAGGAAGAAGAATGAACCAAAGCCTGAGCATGCTGTGCCTGAACCAGACTAGGGCCTGAAGCAATCCTGCGGGATGGTGGACAGCTAACAAGAAACTGAGGGGAGAAAAGGAGCGCAGGGCCACTGTAATTCACAAACCTGCACAGTTATAAATGACAGCTTTCGTCCAAAAATATATTGAAGTAAGGATGAGAAGAGAACTTCAATGTGAGGCAGAATTGCAGGAAACCGAATTCAGGAGGTGGTTTGGAATTGCATATAAAGCCTATGAAAATAGCCAGTACTCAGACCAGGATGCCCTTGGCCAAAAAGGGCGTATGCTTTTTTTCCTGAATATATTCAGGAAAAAACGCATACGCCCTTTTTGGCCAACCAAGCAAGCTTGCAATGGAAATCTGCGCTACAATGAACTCTCACTTCCCCTGGGTCAAAAAGGCCATCTGAAAAAACTGTAAAATCCAGAAAGGCAGGAGAGGCCAGGGAGAAGAGGGAGTGTTGTTATGCTGATAGGCGGGATGTAAATTGCCAACAGCCACCCTGGAGAAATGTATGGTATTTCCTGAAACATCGAAAAAACAAGGTACATAGCCTTGGGCACTAGGCTTAAGGAAACAGAAATTAGAAAGACAGAGCCACCCCAAAGTTTGGGGCTGCCCTCTTTACAGTAACCTCATCCACGTGTCAAGATAAATATCCACGACAGCAAAAAACGGATCAACAAGTTGTGGCACTTATGTGCGATGGAATATCACTCAGCAATAAAATCAGTATCGTGAAGCCCGTAGCAGCATAATGAGTGGATTTAGGTACGATGATTCTAAGTGAAATAAGTCACACA
>NW_006782002.1:0-324 GCF_000442215.2 Lipotes vexillifer | reverse complement strand
ACCCTTACCCGAAGCATTACCCTAACCTGTGCCCTAATCCTAACCCATACACTAACACTAACCAGTGCCCAAACACGTACGCGAACACTCAACCGTTATCGTACCATAACCTGTACCCTAAACTGTCCCCAATCCCTAACCCTAACCCTAACCCTGACCTTAACACTAACCAAAAGCCTTACCCTAACCCGTGCCCTAATCCTAACACATACGCTAACACTAACCCGTGCCCTAACACGTACGCTAACTCTCAACCATTGCCATACACTAACCTTTACCCTAAACCGTCCATGTTCCCTAATCCTAACTCTAACCCAAACCCTG
>NW_006782001.1:0-237 GCF_000442215.2 Lipotes vexillifer | reverse complement strand
TGGGTCCGTGAGCCATGACCGCTGAGCTTGCGCGTCCGGCAACGGGAAAGGCCACGACAGTGATAGGCCCACATATCGCAAAAAAAAACCAAAAAAAACCAAAAACAAACAAACAAAAAAAACAACAGGAATTCATCCTCCCCCAGTCCTGGAGAACAGACATCTGAGATCAATGTGTTGCAGGACAGAAGTCTCTCCAAAGGCTCCAGGATAGGGTTCTTCCTGCCTTTTCCAGCT
>NW_006782000.1:0-1589 GCF_000442215.2 Lipotes vexillifer | reverse complement strand
ACAAAGGTTAAAGTAAAAGAAACAGATCCAATATGGAGTCAGATTTGTTCTTCCCTGTTACAATATCATCTTTCTCTATCTGACTTATTTCACTTAGTAGAAGGCCCTCAAGGTCCATCCATGTCACAAACAGCAAGATGTCCTTCTTTCTCCTGGCTAAATAATATTCCATCATTATTATATAAGTACAACATTATACACACACCACCCATACATATATACCAAATTTTCTTTATCCATTTATGCATTGACAGACACACTTAGGTTTTTTCCATATCTTAATATTATGAATAATGTTACAATGAACATAGAGTACAGATATCTCTTCAAGAAAATAATTTTCTTTACTTTGTATATTTACCCAAAAGTCAGATTGTTGAATCATATGGTAGCTCTATTTTTAATTTTTTTAGGAACTTCTATACTGTTTTTCATAGTGGCTGCACCAGTTTACATTCCCACCTACAGTACACAATGGTTCCCTTTACTTGCCAACACTGTAATCTCTTGTTTTTTTTGTTGATAGCCATTCTAACTTGTCTGAGGCAATATCTCATTTGGGTTTTGATTTGCAGTTTCCTGATGATTAGCAATATTCAGCACCTTTCATGTACCAGTTGCCTATTCTTTGGAAAAATATCTATTCAGTTCCTCTACCCATTTTCTTCCAGCTTTATTTTTTTTTGAGGTATAATTGACATACAGAACTATATGAATTTAACATGTACAGTATAATGACTTGACCTATATATCTGTATATATATAGTGAAATGGTTATCACAGTAAGTTTAACATCCATCATCTCATATATATACCAAAAAAAGAAAAAGTGTTTTGTTTTTCTTGTCATGAGAACTCAGGATTTACTTGCTAAACAATTTTCAAATATACCATGCATCAATGTTAACTACGCTTATCATGTTTTGTATTATATCCCCAGTACTTACTTATCTTATAACTGGAAGTTTGCATCTTTTGAACAACTTCATTCAATTCCCCTACCCCTATCTGCTGCCTCTGGTAATCATAAATCTGATATCTTTTTCTATGAATATTTTAAGATCCACATATAAATGCGATCATACAGTATATGCTTTCTCTGTATGACTTATTTTACTTAGCATAATGCCCTCAAGGTCTATCCATGGTGTCACAAATGGCAGATTGTCTCTTTTTTTTTGGCTAAATAATGCTCCATTTTATATATATATATGTGTGTGTGTGTGTGTGTAGAAATATAAATACACACACACACACACACACACACACACACACACACACACACCACCTCTTCTTTTTCAACTCACCCATCAGTGGGCACTTAGATTGTTTCCATGTCTTGGCTGTTGTAAAAAATGCTACTATGAACATGGGGGTGCAGATATCTCTTCAACATAGTATTTTCATTTCCTTTGTATATATTTCCAGAAGTGGAATGGATAGATCATATGGCAGTGCTATTTTTAATTTTTTGAGGATCCTCCGTAGAGTTTCCCATAGTGGCCATGCCAATTTACACTCCAGCAACAGTGCACAGGGGTTACCTTTTCTCCCCATCTTCACAGTACTTGTTGTCTCTTGTCTTTTGA
>NW_006781999.1:0-225 GCF_000442215.2 Lipotes vexillifer | reverse complement strand
TTTATTTTTATTTTTGGCTGTGTTGGGTCTTCGTTTCTGTGTGAGGGCTTTCTCTAGTTGCGGTGAGCAGGGGCCACTCTTCATCATGGTGCACGGGCCTCTCACTATCGCGGCCCCTCTTGTTGTGGAGCACAGGTTCCAGACGCGCAGGCTCAGTAGTTATGGTTCACGGGCCCAGTTGCTCCACGGCATGTGGGATCTTCCCAGACCAGGGCTCGAACCCGT
>NW_006781997.1:4998051-5029516 GCF_000442215.2 Lipotes vexillifer | reverse complement strand
AAAAAAAAAAAAAAAAAAAAAAAAAAAAAAAAAAAAAGTATGTGTATACATAAAACCAAATAAAAACCAATATTATACAAGTGTAGAGCAAAGACAAATATACAAATTGAAATAAAGGAGCTATAAAACTAATAAATTAAAATTAATTTAAATTTGGTACATGTTGGGGGAAGAGTGTCTTAAGTTCTTTTCTGCTTTTAGTCCAGTTCAGTTAATATTGTAATTTGATAAGAATGTTATATCAGTTGGTGTTAACCCCAAGGATTTTTTTTTTTCCTGTCAACTAAAATTCTGTCATGGGTATTCAGTAATACCGTTTTAGTGGTATCATTTGATAACTCTAAATCTGTCTTGTAGAATTGAAAATGAGGTTAGTATTGATATTACTGAAATCTGAATTAAAAAGCTGTTGAATACAGTTATTTACATATATTTATATAGATAGATATTTATATATATTTATATATAATTATATAAACTTCTTTGTTAACGTCATACATAAAAATTAAAACAAAATATCAAGCCAGCACATTTTGAGGTGTTTTTTTTTCCATTTCCATGGAGAGAAATCTAGATTTCAGTTAAAATCATGAAAATCAGGAGGTTTTAATAATTAAAATGTGAGTTACAGGAAAGGCAAAATCTAGACAAAGGGTCATTTTGACAAGTAAGTTTTAACAGAAAATGTTTAGCCCTACTGCTTAGTTGGCAAAATTGAGAATTCATCATGCTAGGTAGCAGAGAGATACTTTGCACTAATGCGCCTGTAAGAGTCTCACACCTATACCAGTGTCAGATCTGTGAATTGGCACAGGCCAAAAGACTGGGGGAGCATGTATGGATGAGTCAGGTTAAAAGTTTCTCAGACAGCCTCTCAAACTGTCCAGTTCACAGCTGTGTACTCTAGCAACCCCTTAGCAATGCCCTGCTGGCATTGTGCAGATAGCAGTATGGACTCCTGCACTGGAGCTGGCTCTGGTAGAGGCCTGAAAATGAGCCTAAGGTAGTACTTTTTCTGTATGTCATATTCAGTGCATTTTGTTCATCTTAAGGAGAGTTTTAAAAAGAATGTGTTCTTCATCCTTTTTCTCTGATGTGCAATATGATAAAATACTTACAAGTAGTAGATGTGTTAGAAGTGATCTTTGGTATTCCTATGATTTTTTTTCACTTATATTTGTGGTACATGTTTATGTTAGTAATTATCTATCTGGTCTCATGGTAACCTTGTTTTTCTTTGTAGGAAAATCTGTTGTGCTACTTTTCATTGACACATTGTAAATTAATTACTGATTCAGCAAAGATGTTGACCTCTCTGTACTTTACATTTTAAGGTGTTCATATCAATCTCTTATCTTGTGTCTTTAGCTGTCCAGACTACCCTCAAGTTTACATACAGTGAAAAATACCCAGATGAAGCTCCCCTTTATGAAATATTCTCTCAGTTAAATCTAGATGATAATGATGTCTCAGACATTTTAAAATTATTAGCATTACAGGTAAGGAAATAACAAGTTTTGTAATGGCATTATTTTATTGGCCTTAAATATTATACAGTAATGTTAAGAGTCAGAAAATGCTATTAAATATGTATAACCAGTGTTTTGAACAAGCAAAATTCATGATGTGTGTGTATGTATATATATTTACAAAGCATCTTTATTTTTGTTTCCCACTGTACCTTTAAAATTTGAGTAAGAGAAGTTCTTCCTATACCCGTGTTTGAAACGCAGTTAACCCTGTGACTTGTAGGTGATAAAAAGTGTGATTAGGTACTCTAAGTTATAAACACAGTTAAAATTTGGTTCTCAGAATGCCTAGTCCCATGTGCACTTAAAAATTCCAACTTAAAAAACATTAAAACTCCTAACCCCCCTGACTTGTTGCAGGCTAGTTGCCTATAATTTGGTAAGAGGAGTGGTGGAAAATGGGTGTCAGAAAGTTCTTACCTGGCTAGTTCTGTGATGGGATGGGCTACTCACATCTGGGCATGGGGGGTATTTAAAGCTCTCTCTTGCTTGGGTAGAGAGTTTTCATGGGATCTTCAGAGTAGGGAGGAGGGAGGGCAAGTAAAATCTTACTCCACCATCTTAAAAGCAGAAGTCCTGATTTTGTTTGTTTTCTAAGAAGAACTGACATAAAACATGTCTCCATCATAAATGTGACTTGTATATTTCAAGGACTCTAGGTGCTCTAAATGCTGACATTTTAAAAATATCTGGAGCTATTAGAGAATGAAGAGGGAAAGGATATATCAAACATTAATTGATGCTGATCCTGGGCCCTGTTCACTCCGTTACCCAGTGTGAAGTTATATTAATTCTCTATATTTGGTTTAACATGCTTCTTGTAAAAACATTGCAGAGAGCCTGGAACAATATACTGTATTCAGTCAGTCGTATATTAGTGTAAGTTATTTGATCTGAGTGATTTTGTTAATATGCATTTTATATTTCATTTATACTCAAACTCCTTTCTTTCAAAAAGAAAGTTTTGATTTCTTTCTGATACTTACCTGAGATCAGAGATAGAGCACATATTTGTATTTTTTCCCCTAAAAGTAGTTATATTAATTTTTAGTTATCAAAATAATAAATTTATATTATAGAAAACTCAGAAAATACAGAAAATAATGAAGAAGAAAATAAAGATTACCCTTAATCTCACCAGTCAGGTATAAATGCCTAATAACATTTTGGTACGAATTCAGAAAACTTTTTCCTACAGTAGCTAGCACTATCAGTTCTCCAGTATGTTATCATTATTTTAGTTCTTTGAGGGTATTTTAAGAGCTCTGATAATGGACTGAATTTTGAGGGCAAAGTGATTTTCTAATGTAATACAACAATAAAGAATGTAGGTTCTTTTATGATTTATCTTTATGTATCCTTTTTTCTTTCTATTTGTAATGGTTTAAAACTAAAATCATGAAAACATGCTGGAGAACTGATGTTGCTAGCTACTGCAGAAAAAGGTTTTCTGAATTCTACGTACATTTATGATTATTACATAGAATTTATTGAAATTTCGTTTTTTCTCTGTTTTAGGTTGAATATGGCAAATTACAAGACTTTTAAAATTTAAGGTGTTATTTTTATATATATGCTTAATTCTTAAGTGATCCAAGAGTCCAAACGTATGGTGTAACTGAATTAGTAATCATGTTATAAGTGTATGAAGTGTCGTGATGATGCTGAAACACCTTTTTTCCCCCACTGGTTAGTTAGTTGTTTTTCTTTTTCTGAGAATTATGTTTCTCACTACAACCTTTTTTTCTTTTTTGGTTACATAGGCAGAAGAAAACCTTGGTATGGTGATGATCTTTACTTTAGTGACAGCCGTGCAAGAAAAATTAAATGAAATAGTAGATCAAATAAAAACTAGACGAGAAGAAGAAAAAAAACAAAAAGAAAAAGAAGCAGAAGAAGCTGAAAAGGTATATTTAAAAGTCATGTTTTCTTTCATTATTCTTTAAATCTGTTTTTGGGGGGGGGTTTGTTTTTGCTTTTGGAAATTTCAGTAATTTGGGGGGAATCACAAAAAGAAGCACAAGTAAATTTTAATGAAGCTTTACTAAATAAAATTTTAGAAGGTCCCTCATTCAGTTGGTGCGCATGGCACAATAATGATTAATAATCAGTTAGTTAAAGGTTAATAAAGCTCATGCAGGTAAAATCAAGAAATATAAACTATTTCAGTTACGGTATAGAGTTTAGAATTATAAAGCCTCCACTAGAGTGATTTAAATATTTACTAAATGTAAAGAAAACCTTAGATTCTAGAATGAAGTAAAAAAGATAAGCAATGATGTTAGTATTATGAATTGATGTGTATTTAAACATATTAATATTGACAGTAGCAACTTTCTTCTTAACAGTGAATAGCAATGGGGACACATTACATATTATCTTTGCTTTTTTGTAATAAAAATTAAAAAAGGACTTTTCCAGAGTAAATTGCCAAAACCAATGAGAGTAGCCAATGCAGGCAGAAATCAGACTAAATATTTTAAACTTGAAACCATTTTTCTGTTTTTCCTGTAAGTGGCTGTATTCATTTGTCTAGAAGATCATTAGGCTTTATTTTCTAACTGTTTTTCTTTTCTAAGCAATTATTCCATGGCACTCCTGTTACAATCGAGAATTTCTTAAGTTGGAAGGCCAAGTTTGATGCAGAACTCCTGGAAATTAAAAAGAAACGAATGAAAGAAGAAGAACAAGCAGGAAAAAATAAATTAAGTGGTATGACCCCTCATATCCTGTTCCTTTAAGCCCTCCTATATTATTTCTTACATAGCAAGAGGATCATTTGGACAGATTTCTATAAGAAAATAATATACTTACGCATCTAGGACAAAAAAAGAAAGGATTCTCTCCATATGGTGATGTTTCTTCACACATAATTATAATTAATTTTTATGGCTTATCTTTCATCTAAATATTGGAGTGGATAGATGTTGAGATATAACTACCATGACTTTTAGGATCATAAGCCTTAGGACTGATAAAATCAAACCCGTTTGTTTTTCTAGGACTCTGAGGCAGATTAGGCTTTCACTTGTTCCATTTTAATGCAAATACATTTCATATGCCTCTTAGCTACTCACTGAGTTCATAAATTGATTGAAATTCACAGAAAAAACAGGTTTTAAGACTTGTTTTTTTATAACTTGTTCATATTATTCTACTGTTTAAAGCATTTTAGGGAAGATGGAGGAAAAGTATGCCATTCGAGTTAAATATGTTTATTTCTTTTAGGGAGACAGCTATTTGAAACAGATCATAATCTCGACACATCTGATATTCAGTTCTTGGAAGATGGTAAGATAATGTTAGAATTTCACATGTACATAATGTGCTGTTTTTAATATTAAACCATGAAAATCATAGTAGTAACTTAATGTAAATTTTTCCTCCCAAGGCTACAAAGAAACACATTTTGAAGAATAAATTCTAATGTTTGATCAATTTATACATTAAACTACAGCAAAGTATTTTTTTTTAATAACATCTTTATTGGAGTATAATTGCTTTACAATGGTATGTGAGTTTCTGCTTTACAACAAAGTGAATTAGCTATACATATACATATATCCCCATACCGCCTCCCTCTTAGGTCTCCCTCCCACCCTCCCTATCCCACCCCTCTAGGTGGTCACAGAGCCCCGAGCTGATCTCCCAGTGCTATGCAGCTGCTTCCCATTAGCTGTCTATTTCACATTTGGTAGTATATATAACTCTGTGACACTCTCACTTCATCCCAGCTTACCCTTCCCCCTCCCCGTGTCCTCAAGTCCATTCTCTACATCCCTGTCTATATTCCTGTCCTGCCCCTAGGTTCATCAGAACCATTTTTTTTTTTTTTAGATTCCATATAAATGTGTTAGCATATGGTATTTGTTTCTCTCTTTCTGACTTACTTCACTCTGTATGACAGACTCTGTGTCCATCCACCTCACTACAAATAACTCAATTTCGTTTCTTTTTATGGCTGAGTTATATTCCACTGTATATATGTGCCACATCTTCTTAATCCATTCATCTGTTGATGGACACTTAGGTTGCTTCCATATCCTGGCTATTGTAAATAGAGCTGCAATGAACATTGTGGTACATGACTCTTTTTGAATTATGGTTTTCTCAGGGTATAGGCCCAGTAGTGGGATTGCTGGGTACTATGCTAGTTCTATTTTTAGTTTCTTAAGGAAACTCCATACTGTTCTCCATAGTGGCTGTATCAATTTACATTCCTACCAGCAGTGCAAGAGTGTTCCCTTTTCTCCACACTCTCTCGAGCATTTATTGTTTGTAGATTTTTTGATGATACCCATTCTGACTGGTGTGAGGTGATGTCTCACTGTACTTTTGATTTGCATTTCTCTAATGGTTAGTGATGTTGAGCATCCTTTCATGTGTTTGTTGGAAATCTGTATATCTTCTTTGGAGAAATGTCTATTTAGGTCTTCTTTCCAGTTTTGGATTGGGTTTTTTGTTTTTTTGATATTGAGCTGTATGAGTTGCTTGTAAATTTTGGAGATTAATCCTTTGTCAGTTGCTTCATTTGCAAATATTTTCTCCCATTCTGAGGGTTGTCTTTTCGTCTCATTTATGGTTTCCTTTGCTGTGCAAAAGCTTTTAAGTTTCATTAAGTCCCATTTGCTTATTTTTGTTTTTATTTCCATTTCTCTAGGAGGAGTGTCAAAAAGGATCTTGCTGTGACTTATGTCATAGAGTGTTCTGCCTATGTTTTCCTCTAAGAGTTTTATAGTGTCTGGCCTTACATTTAGGTCTTTAATCTATTTTGAGTTTATTTTTGTGTATGGTGTTAGGGAGTGTTCTAATTTCATTCTTTTACATATAGCTGTCCAGTTTTCCCAGCACCACTTATTGAAGAGGCTGTCTTTTCTCCATTTTACATTCTTGCCTCCTTTATCAAAGGTAAGGTGACCATATATGCGTGGGTTTATCTCTGGGCTTTCTGTCCTGTTCCACTGATCTATACTTCTGTTTTTGTGCCAGTACTATACTGTCTAGATTACTGTAGCTTTGTAGTATAGTCTGAAGCCTGGGAGCCTGATTCCTCCAGCTCCATTTTTCTTTCTCAAAATTGCTTTGGCTATTCAGGGTCTTTTGTGTTTCCATACAAATTGTGAAATTTTTTGTTCTAGTTCTGTGAAAAATGCCATTGGTAGTTTGATAGGGATTGCATTGAATCTGTAGAGTGCTTTGGGTAGTATAGTTATTTTCACGGTGTTGATTTTTCCAATCCAAGAACTTGGTATATCTCTCCATCTGTTTGTATCATCTTTAATTTCTTTCATCAGTGTCTTATAGTTTTCTGCATACAGGTCTTCTGTCTTCTTAGGTAGGTTTATTCCTAGGTATTTTATTCTTTTTGTTGCAGTGGTAAATGGGAGTGTTTCCTTAATTTCTCTTTCAGATTTTTCATCATTAGTGTGTAGGAATGCAAGAGATTTCTGTGCATTAATTTTGTATCCTGCTACTTTACTACATTCATTGATTAGCTCTAGTAGTTTTCTGGTAGCGTCTTTAGGATTCACTACATAGAGTATCATGTCATCTGCAAACAGTGACAGTTTTATTTCTTCTTTTCCAATTTGGATTCCTTTTATTGCTTCTCTGATTGCTGTGGCTAAAAATTCAAAAACTAGGTTAATAGAGGTGAGAATAGGCAACCTTCTCTTGTTCCTGATCTTAGTGGAAATGGTTCCAGTTTTTTACCACTGAGAATGATGTTGGCTGTGGGTTTGTCATATATGGCCTTTATTATGTTGAGGTAAGTTCCCTCTATGCCTGCTTTCTGGACAGTTTTTATCATAAATGGGTGTTGAATTTTGTTGAAAGCTTTTTCTACATCTATTGAAATGATCATATGGTTTTTATTCTTCAGTTTGTTAATATGGTGTATCGCATTGATTGATTTGCGTATATTGAAGAATCCTTGCATTCCTGGGATACACCCCACTTGATCATGGTGTATGATCCTTTTAATGTGCTGTCGGATTCTGTTTGCTGGTATTTTGCTGAGGATTTTTGCATCTATGTTCATCAGTGATATTGAACTATAGTTTTCTTTCTTTGTGACATCCTTTTCTGGTTTTGTTATCAGGGTGATGGTGGCCTCGTAGAATGACTTTGGGAGTGTTCCTCTCTCTGCTATATTTTTGTAGAGTTTGAGAAGGATAGGTGTTAGCTTTTCTCTAAATGTTTGATAGAATTCGCCTGTGAAGCCATCTGGTCCTGGGCTTTTGTTTGTTGGAAGATTTTTAAACACAATTTCAATTTCAGTGCTTGTGATTGGTCTGTTTATATTTTCTGTTTCTTCCTGGTTCAGTCTTGGAAGGTCGTGCTTTTCTAAGAATTTGGAATTTGTCCATTTCTTCCAGGTGGTCCTTTTTTTTTTTTTTTTTTTTTTTTTTGTGATACGTGGGCCTCTCACTGTTGTGGAGCACAGGCTCTGGGCGCACAGACTCAGTGGCCATGGCTCACGTGCCTAGCCACTCAGCAGCATGTGGGATCTTCCCGGACCGGGGCATGAACCCGTGTCCCCTGCATCGGCAGGTGGGCTCTCAACCACTGTGCCACCAGGGAAGCCCCAGGTGGGCCATTTTATTGGCATATAGTTGCTTGTATTTATCTCTCATGATCCTTTGTATTTCTGCAGTGTCAGTTATTACTTCTCCTTTTTCATTTCTAATTCTATTGATTTGAGTCTTCTTCCTTATTTTCTCGATAAGTCTGGCTAATGGTTTATCAATTTTGTTTATCTTCTCAAAGAACCAGTCTTTAGTTTTATTGATCTTTGCTATTGTTTCCTTCATTTCTTTTTCATTTATTTCTGATCTGATCTTTGTGATTTCTTTCCTTCTGGTAACTTTGGGGGTTTTTTGTTCTTCTTTTTCTAATTGCTTTTGGTGTAAGGTTAGGTTGTTTATTTGAGATGTTTCTTGAGGTAGGATTGTATTGCTATGCACTTCCTTCTTAGAACTGCTTTTGCTGCATCCCATAGGTTTTGCATCATTGTGTTTTCATTGTCATTTGTTTCTAGGTATTTTTTGATTTCCTCTTTGATTTCTTCAGTGATCTCTTGGTTATTAAGTAGTGTGTTGTTTAGCCTCTATGTGTTTGTATTTCTTACAGATTTTTTTCTTGTAATTGATATCTAGTCTCATAGCATTGTGGTCGGAAAAGATACTTGATATGATTTCAGTTTTCTTAAGTTTACCAAGGCTTGATTTGTGACTCAATAAATGATCTATCCTGGAGAATGTTCCATGAGCACTTGAGAAGAAAGTGTATTCTGTTGTTTTGGGGTGGAATGTCCTATAAATATCAATTAAGTCCATCTTGTTTAATGTATCATTTAAAGCTTGTGTTTATTTATTTTCATTTTGGATGATCTGTCCATTGGTGACAGTGGAGTGTTAAAGTCCCCTACTCTTATCATGTTACTGTCAATTTCCCCTTTTATTATGGCTGTTAGCATTTTCCTTATGTATTGAGGTGCTTCTATGTTGGGTGCATAAATATTTAGAATTGTTATATCTTCTTGGATTGATCCCTTGAGCATTATCTAGTGTCCTTCTTTGTCTCTTGTAATAGTCTTTATTTTAAAGTCTATTTTGTCTGATATGAGAATTGCTACTCCAGCTTTCTTTTGATTTCTATTTGTGTGGAATATCTTTTTCCATCCCCTCACTTTCAGTCTTTATGTGTCCCTAGGTCTGAAGTGGGTCTGTCATAGACAGCATATATGCGGGTCTTATTTTTGTATCCATTCAGCCAATCTATGTCTTTTGGCTGGAGCATTTAATCCCTTTACATTTAGGGTAATTTTCAATATGTATGTTCCTATTACCATTTTCTTAGTTGTTTTGGGTTTTTTTATTGTAGGTCTTTTCCTTCTCTTGTGTTTCTACCTAGGTAAGTTCCTTTAGCATTCGTTGTAAACCTGGTTTGGTGGTGCTGAATTATCTTAGCTTTTGCTTGTCTGTAAAGGTTTTAATTTCTCCGTTGAATCTGAATGAGTTCCTTGCTGGGTAGAGTAGTCTTGGTTGTAGGGTTTTCCCTTTCATCACTTTAAATATGTCCTGCTACTCCCTTCTGGCTTGTAGAGTTTCTGCTGAAATATCAGCTGTTAACCTTATGGGGATTCCCTTGTATGTTATTTGTTGCTTTTCCCTTGCTGCTTTTAATATTTTTTCTTTGTATGTAATTTTTGATAGTTTGATTAATATGTGTCTTGGTGTGTTTCTTCTTGGATTTATTCTGTATGGGACTCTCTGTGCTTCCTGGACTTGATTAACTATTTCTTTTCCCATACGAGGGAAGTTTTCAACTATAATCTCTTCAAATATTTTCTCAGCCCCTTTCTTTTTCTCTTCTTCTTCTCGGACCTCTATAATTTGAATGTTGGTGTGTTTAGTGTTGTCCCAGAAGTCTCTGAGAGTGTCTTCAGTTCTTTTCATTCTTTTTTCTTTATTCTGTTCTGCAGTAATTATTTCCACTATTTTCCAGGTCACTTATCCATTCTTCTGCCTCAGTTATTCTGCTATTGATTCCTTCTAGAGAATTTTTAATTTCATTAATGTGTTGTTTATCATTGTTTGTTTACTCTTCAGTTCTTCTGCATCCTTGTTGAACGTTTCTTGTATTTTCTTGATTGTGTTTTCAAGATTTTGGATCATCTTTCCTATCATTATTCTGAATTCTTTTTCAGGTAGACTGCCTCTTTCCTCTTCCTTTGTTTGGTCTGGTGGGTTTTTATCTTGCTCCTTCATCTGCTGTGTGCTTCTCTGTCTTCTCATTTTGCTTAACTTACTGTGTTTGGGGTCTCCTTTTCGCAGGCTTCAGGTTCATAGTTCTTTTTGTTTTTGGTGTCTGCCCCCAGTGGCTAAGGTTGGTTCAGTGGGTTGTGTAGGCTTCCTGGGGGAGGGGACTGAAGGTTGTGTTCTGGTGGATGAGGCTGGATCTTGTCTTTTTGGTGGGCAGGTCTGTGTCCGGTGGTGTGTTTTGGGGTGTCTGTGACCTTATTATGATTTTAGGCAGCCGCTCTGCTAATGGGTGGGGTTGTGTTCCTGTCTTGCTAGTTGTTTGGCATAGGGTGTCCAGCACTGTAGCTTGCTGGTCATTGAGTGGAGCTGGGTCTTAGCGTTGAGATGGTGATCTCTGGGATAGCTTTCATCATTTGATATTACATGGAGCTGGGAGGTCTCTGGTGGACCAATGTCCTGAACTCCGCTCTCCCACCTCAGAGTCAGAGGCCTGACAGCCAGCCGGAGCACCGAGACCCTGTTAGCCAGAAAGAAAGAAAGAGAGAGAGCGAGAGAGAGAGAAAGCAAGAGAGAAAGAAAGAAAAGAGCAACCAAACCAAAAAACAAATCCAGCAATGATAACAAGTGCTAAAAAATATACTAAAAACAAAACAAAAAATAGACAGACAGAACCCTAGGAGAAATGGTAAAAGCAAATCTATATAGACAGAATCATTCACAGAAGCATACACATACACACTCAGAAAAAGAGAAAAAGGAAAAAAATATATATATCATTGCTCCGAAAGTCCACCGCCTCAATTTGGGATGATTCATTGTCTATTCAGGTATTCCACAGATGCAGGGTACATCAAGTTGATGGTGGAGATTTAATCCGCTGCTCCTGAGGCTGCTGGGAGATATTTCCCTTTCTCTTTGTTCGCACAGGTCCTGGGGTTCAGCTTTGGATTTAGACCCTCCTCTGCATGTAGGTCTCCTGAGAGCATCTGTTCTTTGCTTAGACAGGGCGAGGTTAAAGTAACCGCTGATTAGGGGGCTCTGGCTCAATCAGGCCGGGGGGAGGGAGGGGCATGGAGTGCGGGGCGAGCCTGCGGTGGCAGAGGCCAGCGTGACATTGCACCAGCCTGAGGCGCGCCGTGCGTTCTCCCAGAGGAGTTGACCCTGGATCTCGGGACCTTGGCAGTGGCGGGCCGCACAGGCTCCCCGGAAGGGGGGTGTGGATAGTGACCTGTGCTCGCACACAGGCTTCTTGGTGGCGGCAGCAGCAGCCTTAGCATCTCATGCCCGTCCCTGGGGTCCACGCTTTTAGCCACAGCTCGCGCCCATCTCTGGAGCGCGTTTAGGCGGTGCTCTGAATCCTCTCCTGCGTACCCCGAAATAATGGTCTCTTGCCTCTTAGGCAGTTCCAGACCTTTTCCCCGGACTCCCTCCCGGCTAGCTGTGGCTCACTAGCCCCCTTCAGGCTGTGTTCATGCAGCCACCCCCAGTCCTCTCCCTGGGATCCGACCTCCGAAGTCTGAGCCTCAGCTCCCAGCCCCCCCACCCCACCCAGCGGGTGGGCAGACAAGTCTCTCTGGCTGGTGAGTGCTGGTTGGCACCGAGCCTTTGTGAGGGAATCTCTCTGCTTTGCCCTCCGCACCCGTGTTGCTATGCTCTCCTCCATGGCTCTGAAGCTGCTTCCCCCCCTCCGCCACCCCCCGTCTCCACCCGTGAAGGGGCTTCCTAGTGTGTGGAAACCTTTCCTCCTTCACAGCTCCCTCCCAGAGGTGCAGGTCCCATACCTATTCTTTTGTATATGTTTTTTCTTTTTTCTTTTACCCTACCCAGGTATGTGGGTAGTTTCTTGCCTTTTGGGAGGTCTGAGGTCTTCTGCCAGCGTTCAGTAGGTGTTCTGTAGGAGTTGTTCCACGTGTAGATGTATTTCTGATGTATTTTTGGGGAGGAAGGTGATCTCCGCGTCTTACTCTTCCGCCATCTTAAAGGTCTCCCCCCAGCAATGTATTTTTTAAAGTTTTATGATAACTTAAGCAATATCAAAGATAGCATTAGATAAACAATATGGTCACATTTGCCTCTAACAACTAGTAAACCAGGTCACTATGACTCAAGTGACCTGTTTTCTTCAAATTTCTAGTATCACAAATCTGTGGTCTGTCATGGAACTTTATAAAAACCTCAAACGTAGAACTAACCAAAAGTCTTAGATTTTATATCACTCTCACTGTCTTTGGCACCTCTAGTCTCTTGTGCTTTCCTTTTCTTTTTTATCCTGACCCTTAAGCTCTTGCTGTCTTTGTCCATCCATTGTCCATCCATCCACAAATATTTATTGCATCCCTGTAAGGCAGGCACTGTCCTGGCTGCTGAGGATACAGCAGAGAACAATTTAGACAGATTTCCCTGCCCTCATGGGGCTTGAGCCCTATGTGTATCTCTTAAACTGAGCTCCTTACTCAGTCACCCCTCCAGTAGCTCCCTGGGTTCTGTACTTCATCGTCCTTCTGTCATGCCCATTATGCCAGCTGGGGATCCTCTAGCATCTGGCCTTTTGACCTTGTTCCTGGACTACCTTCTGGAAAAGGTTAAGAAGGTTAAGAATCAACTATCTGTTGAGGTGGCCCACTGCTAAATCATGCTTCTTAACCTGAGCTGGGCTCCTACTGACACTGAGCAATTTTTTTTTATAATTTTAATATCTTATTACATTCTTGTTCTAAGATTTTTAGTCTCCAAAAAGAAAAAAAAAAAAAAAATCCCAAACCAAAAACCGTGAAACAGAAAACAAGGATATCTTCATCTGTCCTCCCTCTCATTTTAGGAGCTTATTTTACTTTCTATTTTGTTGAGAAGTTTTAGATCCAGAAAGTTTAGTCTCATTCTCTCTTGAACTTTAAAAGTTTTACTGTCTTTACTCATTTTTGACTCTTTTCCTTGTCTAATGGATCAAGTGTCTCCTTATATCCAGTAACTTACCAAAAGCTCTCTGTTGATTCTGCCTCTGAAATGTCTTTTCAGCTCTTTCCTCCTAATTTGAAAGTTTTGTTATTTTTCAACTGGACTTTAGTAATAGTTTAATAAATTATTTCCCTGCCTCAGTCTCTTCCTCCTGGTGCCCTTTCCTACCTTGTAGTCACCACCTCTGAGGTGGTATTTCTAAAAGCCATGTGTAATGATGCCATTTCTCTCCGTACAGTCCTCTGATGCTTAGAGGGAGAGGTTGACCTGCACAGTCCTTCAGTTTGGCCTTCATCTGTGTTATCTCCAGATGTTTTTCTTCAAGAATCTTGTGTTCCACTTAGAAGTGTTCAAGGTCTTAGCTCTTCTCTCTGCCTTTGCATAACCTACCTAGAATTGCTTCATCCTGGCTCCTTTTCTTCTGGTTGGATTCTAATTTATCATGAAGATATTTCAGATGTCATCTGCTCTGTGAGGGCTTCACTACTTCTCCCAGGCTGAGTCAGTTATTCTTCGGCTTGGACTTAACAAATTGCATTTTATTACTGAACTGCTCTTAGGCATGAAGCAGGACTCCTTCTCATTAAGTTGAATGTCAGTGGACTAGAGTCTGAGAGGGAAAGAAGGTAAACCATGTTTGGTGATTTAAGAGTACTGTAGTATCCTACTTTATTTACTACAGATAGACTGAAGAGTGAAGATGTTTCATACAAAGCCTGGGTGTTACTTCCTATAGGGCTTAGACATTTGGAATCTTAGAAAGGCATACCACTGGTTACAGGGGAAGTGGGTGAGAGTGAAGACCAAATTTGTCAATTAATTATAGGTATAGTTGAGCTTTAATGATGTATATATCTCCAGTATTGGAAGAGATAAACTCTTGGTACAGGTCTCATGGTCAGTGATAATCAACTTTGTATCATCATTGTCTTCAACTTATAACATGCCAGATCATAAATAATTCATTCTAGAATGGCTTTTTTTGTAGCTGGAATTTTTAGACTATGAACTGGAAACATGAAGTTGCTCTTAAAATGTGTGGTCTCTGCTGACCAATGCAGATGTTGGTATGAGTAGTAGTTCAGGATTTCGTCACTTGCACCTCAGATGCACATTTAAAAAGTCTCTGTTTGGTACTGCCATTGGGTTGTATCTTTTATTTCTGAGTGTAAGACTGCAGGGGAAATCTTCTGTCTTTTGCAGCTGGAAACAACGTGGAGGTAGATGAGTCTTTGTTCCAGGAAATGGATGACTTGGAGCTGGAGGATGATGAGGATGATCCAGACTACAATCCTGCTGACCGGGAGAGTGACTTGACCGACTAATGGACTAGCCCGTCTTCAGAGAGGCTTGACTGCCATAGCATCTGTGGCTGTGCTAAGAGGGTGTTGATTTTCCTTTCTTTTTTCTAAGAAAAAATAATTTTCAGGAGAATATTCTTCTGATGGCTTTCATCATTGAACTTAATAAACTGATCTTAAAATTTCAGATATAAAATGTTCAATTCCTCTTATTGGTGGGAAGAAGGCCACATATTTAAAATCATTTAGTGTTGGAGAGAAATTCTGCCTAAAACACCAAGACTGGAAGGTCAGCTGTTGCTGTACCCAGGTGTGGGTTTATATGCAAGGAATTGGAATAACTTGGAATTTCTGTGCTAGAGACTGGTGGCTTTTGAATTCTAAGGGTTGTCATTCATGTAAAATATTAGAAGACTGAGGCGAACAGAGCATTAAACCTTCTGAATTCTAGCCTTCGGGCATAATAAATTTAAGTCTTAACAAAACCAGAAGCCCATATAATAGTCAGGAGTAAAATGGACTTTAGTCATATAGTAATATCTGAATCAGAATCATCTTTGGAGTTATTAAAAAGTGTGCACTCCTGGTCCCTTCTCAGTGGAGGTTAATAAACACTGAGCCTCATCCTGAGTTTTAAAATGGTGAAATCTCATACCTGTGACACAGGTGATTGTGATGCACATTCCTGATGAAGAACTACTGTCCTACAGTTGTCAAGTCTATAAATTGTGATTTTCCCCACTTTTCTAATTAACCAGTCTGAAGTGGTTTGAATTCTTGGGATTGTACACTGTCTGCAAGAGTACCACACATCCACATTCATGCACACATTAGACCTTTGTGATAATTTGGAATGATCGACTTGGGGGCTCCAGGTAGGAGAGCCAGGCTTCGTGCAAGTTATCCAGTCATTGCAGTTCTGGAGGATTGAATCTTAACCACAATAGGAAATCACTTGTGCTATTGCAAATGGCTTCCTCAATTCAGAAATACTGTATACCCACAAACACAGCAATATCAATCTGTGTTTATTTTTGAAGTCAGACCTTATGATTAAAATAAAGTTAAGACAGAACTATCATTGAGGAATTTAATGCTTTTCACCCACCTTGATCCTGACCAATAAAGAGGAATAGCAGTAATGTTCAGTATTTCTATGCAGAGAGAAGTCCAAAAGTTTGTTACGTGAGACTTTGCTTTTCCTAAGGAGAGATCCTTTCTGCAGCTGATCAGCAGTTGCATAAGAACCTGAAGGAGTGGTTCAGTTAAGAAAAGCAGTCGTGAGCAGTGTAGTATGAGGTCAATGAAGACTTGACCTTGAAGTATCAAGAATGAGTACACTTGCCCCTCACATAATTTTTTAAAGTCTAAGTTTTACACATTTTCTACAGATATTGAATAACCACCTTTGTCATTTCAGAATGTAGGCAGACCCTAATGAAATGGAAATAAAGACAACCTGGTTAGTTCTAATGATAATCCCAAATATTTTCACCCGGAGTAAAAATTAACTTTACTGTTGGCTTTGTATTCTGGGAATTAACCAAAGACTCTGCTTCTCAAACTGGAGCACACTTAATTCCTGGATGTGTAACAGCATGACTGGTAGTATTTGAAGCAATAATTGGCCTATCTTGAATTATCAGTTTTGCTTTTGGATTTGGGAAAATTTTTGTTTTGGTTTTTCTACTCGTATTAACTTGTATACAGTATTATTAAGTTAAAGACATACACAGATATTTGTATTCATTGCTGTATCCCTGGAACAATGGCGCTGAGTAGGCACCTAATTGTTGGAACAGTATGCAAGATGCTTATGCATTTTAAAGATAAAATATAAGAGTTCAAAGAAATGTTCTATTTGCCATCTGCAGCTTTGAGTAATGCTTCTAGGTTCTGCTTTACTTCACATTGTTCTGGCAGCAAGCATGCCTTAGGGAAAAAAAAAAGTGGATAAATACTAACCTAAGGTAACACATCTAAAAGGTTACCCTTCTGGCAGCAAGGATGACTTAGGAAAAAAAAGTGAATAAATACTAATCTAAGGTAACACATCTAAAAGGTTACATGAACATTTCCTAGTTGAGGCAAAACCAAGAGAGATATCAGTAACATCTCTTATCAGTGAAAAGGATGAGATCATTGATTGTACTGTGGCAAACTCCCAAGGTATATGTGCCAAGAAGTAAAGAGATGCATTCTTGGATTCCAGAAGAAAGGAAATTGTGGGTTTTCAATATTTATGTGCTAGCTGGTTGTTAGGTGTTATAAAGGTGCAAACAGATAGTAAGTAAACGACTGCAAGTAGCTCCTAGTGTTTGTCTTTCAGAGAACATACATGACAGGCAGCGATCGTAGGGATTGTATGATTATGGGTTAAAATGAGTCACACAGTTCAAGAACTGTAGAGAGTAATTTTAGAGAGACCATTTAGGTCTAAAGTGACAGGGAAAGTTTTCCACAAATGACACGTGGAGTGTGAATTCATATAGATAGGTAAATGTGAATGACACTAGTTTGTTTGCTGCCTTAGGACCTGTGTCTGAGTAACAGAGATGACAGAATGTTGCCAAAAGGTGTACTGTGAAGTTTATAGGTTCCTTTTTCATGTCACCTTTCTTGGGCAAACTCATCAAAGGACTTGAAAGAAGGGGGTTGAGTTGGATTCCAAATGTACTAAATCCCCTCCATTAATAAAAGATGGGAAAATGCTCGGGAAGTTTCAAGAATATTGTAAAGGGTTATCGAATCAAAAATTTCACAGTGCTGTGTAAAGCCATAATGGCACCTGAGCTAAAAGGAAAAACAATAATTATTTAAAATTTGGATAATTCATTTATCATGGATTTTTACATTGATTTTTATTTTTTAAATGCTGCATTAAAATATTATTTATCTTTGTTGAATTTTATGCATCTCCTTAAATTTTGCACCCAAGGTAAGTGCCTCACTCACCTGACTGTCATTCTTGCTGTTTCAAAGAGGTTCTCAGGGTCCTATGGCCTCCATCCCAAAGAACATTAGGTAGAAAGACCAGGAAAAGAAACTACTTTTTCAGGTAAAGTGGGCTTCTTTGCATAAATGAAAGTGCTCAGTGGACAAACAAAATGAAGCCATATTACTACCAGCCAAATAGTTAAGGTAAAGTAATTAAGGACATGAGTGTGGGCTGCTGCCACATGCCCAAGACATTAAAAAATAGGTCACTGGCTTTACTCATACCAGTCCAAGCTTATTTAAATGTGATATAATCATTAAATGAAAATGAATTATACTCCAGATTTGGTGGTATCATTAATAGATTTATTGTTGTGGAACTCTGTTTTGAAAATATGGATCTAGAGCATTCTCCACCTGTACATTTGAGAGAAAGTTAAAAAAACTTATTGATTTTAATTTGGATGTATCTTCTGATGTAAATTTTGCTTTTAAAGTATCGGAGTGATCCATCTCTATTGATCTAAAGGCCCTTAAGACATTAGGATCTGTTACTAAAGGTATTTGTTTTAAAAGGTAAATATTGATGCTAATAAAGGTATGCATTTAATGTTTTCCATGCTATTATCAGCTGATATTATGGGATTCTATTTGAGAATAGAATAGAAACGGAAATGTCTCTGTGCATATGTTTTTTTTTTTACATAGTGAGGCTGAGATTTCTCACCGACATTGGTGCTCAATTGATAATAAACCAAGCACACTTTGAGCCAGCCCCTGGGAGCTTGAGCACAAAAGGAAAAAAGTAAGGATTTAATACTTGATATTTCAGTTCACCACTGAAATTTAACGTGTTGCTTAATATGAAAATATCTGAGATGGTTCTGCTGGAAAGAGGTGTGAATTGGAATAATGGGCTTGTCTACTAACTGTGGGAGCTTGAAGAAAATTCACATAACCTCTGATCCTCAACTTTCTCATCTGTAAGGTGGGGGATTATAATAGTTCCTTAACATGAAAAAGGTGTTAAAAAAAGGAAACTTAATAAACATCAAAACTGGGCTGTTAACAGGGAACTTCCTCACAGGCCTTTGTCTACAAATCTCTCCCACCTTTCCCATTCCACCTGCCCTACACAATCAAATTATAATGAAGACGTCTACTGCTATGGACTGAAGATTTGAGTTCCCTGAAATTCAAATGTTGAAATTATAACCCCCATGGTGATGATGTTAGGAGGTAGTGCCTTTGGGAGTTGATGAATGGGATAATTGCCCTTGTAAAAAGAGGGCCTTGAAAGCTCCCTGCCCCTTCTGCTATGTGAAGTTACAGTGAGAAGACAGCCAAGGGAGCCAATTCTCACCAGACAAGAATATGCTGCTGTCATAACCTTGGACTTCCCAGCCTCCAGAACTGTGAGAAATAAATTTTTATTGTTTATAAGCCACCCAGTCTACGGTATTTTGTTAGAGCAGTCTGAATAGACTCAGACAAATACTCCTCCATCTTCCTTCTGCCAGTATTTCATCAAAAAATCGAATTCTGGAAAAGAACAAAAGATATATTTGCAGCGGAGATAGCACCTCCTTTAGCTCCAGTTGTTGCCCTGCATTTGCATCTGTAGCAGCAAAAGTGCCTCAAGTGAGAACAGCTCTGAAGGGTGTCCCAGCTCCTTAGCCCCGTGTTTGTGACTCGCTGTGGATACTGTTAAACCGCATTGCAGTTCAACTTCTCCCTGTGCAGTCTTGCTTCCTTCACTCCCTCACAGGTGTTGTTCCTGAGAGCTCTTCCCAGTCTGCAGGCACGTCTCTGTTTCCTGGGGGAACCCAACCTAAAATGTCTTACAATAATTTTTACAATAAACGTCTTACAATAATAATTTAAATTAAAGCAGTACGGTGACCCAATGGCAGAACAATGATAGATCAGAACATATGAGGGCAGAGTTTGGTGGGATGGACCTTGAGTCAGTGCCCTTGGCTGCCCACAGACCCTAAGTGCTGCTCGGGAGTGATTCTGGGTCAGGGTTAAAGTGTGGGAGCGCTTTTGACTGTCACAATATATCAGAGTGGCTAGAAGCCAGAGATACTAGACATCTTCTGGTGGGAGGACGTTCTCACAACAAGAAAAACTGTTCTGAATCTTGCACAAATTTCTCACCTTCTTCTGGACATTCATGGTGGTGAAAAACCTGTCTAACTACCTTAGTGTTGAACTAATTCCAGTTGTGTGTGAACTCAAAGTTTATTTTGCATAATTTTAAGAACTTCAGAATGTTACCATGCAAATTAAGAAAAGATTGTATTTTGTTTCCAGAAATTTATAAAAAAAAATTTCAACATCAAAAAAATAACATTGCAGGTAACAACTCCTCATATTCAACATGAATTACCAAGGCGATGTATATATTGCATTCATTAGAGTTGTTGCCTCTATGGTAATTTTGCTTGTAGGTGAAATGACTGGCCTACTTTATGACATCTTATATTGCAGGAATACTTGAGTATTTCATATGTAAATACACGTTATTTTTTATTTGTAACTTTCTTTGTATTTCTTTATAATCAGGGTATTGATTTATTTTTCAAATTTCATATGTAGTTAGATCATGTTATCTATGGATTTTATCTTAGGAAAGTAAAGGAATTACAATGAAAAAATCACAATAGTATACTTTACACTCACTAGAATGTCAAATTTTTTAAAAAACGAATAATCTGCTTGGTGCAGATGTGCAGCAGCTGCAATTTGTTCACACTGATGCTGGGGTGAAAAATGGCACGAGCGCTTTGGAAAACTGGATGTTTCTTACAAAGTAAACAGTACATCTATTCTACAACCCAGTAATTTTATCGTTAGGTATTTGTACAAGAGATGTAAAATGTATGTCCAAAAAGTGTTGTACAAGAATATACATAGTAGCTTTATTCATAATTGTCCTAAAATGGAAACAACCTAAATGTCTCTTGATAGGTAAATGAACAAATTGTGTTATATTTATGCAATATAATTCTACTCAGCAATAAAAAGGAACAAACTACTGGTACACATTCAAACATGGATGACTATCAACAATTTTCTGTTTAGCAAAAGATAATTGATGCACTTTATGTAAAGTTTTAGGACAGGGAAATCTAATCAGTGTTGATTAAGAAAATCAAAACAATGGTTTCCTCTGAGTTATGGGAGATTAACTGGAAAAGATCACATGAGAACTTCCTGGGTTGAGGGAAATGTATATATTTTCCGAAATTCATCAGCTACGCACTTAACATTCATGAATTTTATAGGATGTAAATCACACCTCAGTTTAAACAAAGAGTGTTATGAAAAAAAGAGGGAAAACCCCCCAAAGATGTGGGGATGTGATAGGGCTGAGAACTATTTTTCTAGGACGTTAAGTTCCACCAAGCTCTATAAAGGATGAAGAAGTAATAATAGAATCGGACGAGAAGAAATCTGGGAGGGGGGATAAGAGGCTCCTGCATAGGAGGAACTTGAGACCTCAGGCAAAGCAGGTCCGCGGTCACCAGCAGTAGCCGCCAGTTTCATGCAACACACACCTGTGCCAGAGGCCGCGGTGGAAGGAGAGACGTCTCCCTGGAGGTCTGCAAAGCCTGAGAAGACAGAACATAGGCCCGTCTAGACGAGACTCCCCCCACCAGTATGCAGACCCTTTTGAGGAGAAGTAGGAGGAAAGATAAGTTAGGAGGAGTGAAACAGCCTGACGGAGTTTAAAGTGTCTTAATTAAATTTACCTCAAGTCCATGTTCAACACTGGGGGAGACATATAATCTTAATCTATCGTTTTATTATTTATTTATTTTGTTAGTGGGAAGGAGGGTTTGTGAATAAGATGAATTGGTATAGAAAATAGAAAATGTATACTTTTCCACACAGTGCTTAGTCATGGAGTATAAATCATTAATTTTCTTATAGGAGAATTAAATTGAGATAATATAATTAGAGCCTTGTCCTGAATTTCACTCGGTGCCAGGAGGCAGCTTCAAGGTAGCAAATAGCTTAGTTAAGCACAGAGTATAATCTATTGAAAATCCCTGTGGGTATGAAAATCATGCAGGTCCTGCAGTTATGCTTCAAGAATGTTAGGTTCTAGCTATATCAGAAAGACAGTACTGCTTGTATTGTAGCAAGTGAGATGAGTTCTTTAATTATTCATAATTTTTATGATGGAAAAATAAGCAAAGATAAGCACATGCCCAAGCATGGTTGTGAATGGGGAAGTCAGTTTTATTTTGTATTACCACCTGATACAACGCATTATTACCATTTCAGAAGAAACTCTTCGTTCATAATAGAGTCCTTTTTGTTAAGCACAGAGTGTATTCCTGAGACTGCCTGTTCACTCTGTAAATGATGTTAAATACCTCTTTTGATCTTGAAGAGGACTGTATCGCCATCTATCAACCAAAATGAGTAAATCATCTTGAAAATGCTGGGTTCGCAAGTGTCATCTAGTGGTTAAGGAATCTATTGCGTTTTTAACCACCAGGATTTTTGGACAACAGTGGCTGGCTCCAGGGACAAAAAGGGCAAAAACCAAAACTAAACAAACAAAAAATAGGAGACCATCCCCGTCATGACCAATTATTCAAGTTTTGCATCCCCTCCACACAATGTCTGCCTGCGTTTACTCTTTGGTATCTTCATCTAGTCGTGGGTTTTTAAGTCACTTTTCCAGAGAGTTTATAGATAATTTGAAAGATGGGCTGAAAGGAGTTATGCCACCATCCCGGAACAAGAACTTGAGTGATAGGGTTTTTTTTGTTTTGTTTTGTTTTGTTTTGCTTTGTTTTGTGGTACGCGGGCCTCTCAATGTTGTGGCCTCTCCCGTTGTGGAGCACAGGCTCCGGACGCGCAGGCTCAGTGGCCATGGCTCACGGGCCCAGCCGCTCCGCGGCATGTGGGATCTTCCCGGACCGGGGCACGACCACGTGTCCCCTGCATTGGCAGGCGGACTCTCAACCACTGCACCACCACGGAAGCCCCGAGTGATAGGGTTTTGATTCTAGAATCTTATGGAGCTTTGGATGACCATGTTGGGCTTTATCCTCTAGATTGGATTGATCTCAGAGAAAATTCTGACTCTCAGATAAGATTCTCTCTCTTCTAGTATGAGTAAGATTTTTATACAGAAAAATAGGCACCTGTAGTTTTTCCTTGGAATGTGGCCTGTCTTAGGTTCCTTGCCTAAAATTTCCTGCATCTCTGTTTTTCCCAGGAAACAATTGAACTGCATTTAAACCTTAAATCAATGCCCACTTAGAAAAAATTCAGAGAGAAGAGATTTCTTTTTTCCAAGTCTCAATCACACCCACTGACATAAGAGAAATAGAGAATGACATCAGCATCTTGGTGGCGTAAGATATTCCTTTTCTCTTCTCCTTTGATTTATAACTAATTGGACAACCATAACCAAACAAAAGTGGCTCTGCACAGCACACCAGGACACCTGAGATACATCCATTTTGTGCATCTGAAATTGGGTGGGTTGGACCTCGAAGGAGACTGTGGAGCCGAGGGTGTCATGGCTGCTATAGAGACAAAGGTGGCAGTGGTGGCCTCTCTAGCCAAGGAGCTGGAAAGGGGTTTAGTGAAAATCTGTCTGGCTCCCCAGGGTGCAGCTGGAGAGACCTGTTGCTCTCCAGCAGCACCTGGATCTGTGAAGAGACCTCAGTGACCCGGAGGAGGGAAAGAAAAGGGAAGAAGGCAGACAAAGAGAATAAAGGATCACATTTCCTGCTGTCCACCCCATGATTTCAGCAAGAGGACAACCCACAGTCCCCTGGGACTCCCTACTGGGCTCTAGACACAGCCAAAGCCCCAGGTGCTATGCATATATCTCTCCCACGCTGCCACCAGCTTCTTTTTATGCCATATGTTTTAGGGTCACTCCCAACTTTAGTTGCAAGTCAACTCCACTAAAAGAAACCAAATATTTGTGCTAAGAGCCAGCTTCTGGAAAACAAAAGAAAGATTTCTAATTGTCAATCTGTTGAACTGTTGAATCAAGGTAAACAAAGCCTTCCCTAAATAAGAAAGCTGTTTGCCATTTCAAATGAGATGGTAAAGGTGCATTTTAACATTATCACACACTATGAAATTGCCCAGTAATAGGGCATCACAAGAAGAAAACAATTCTTCAGCAAAGCAATCGAAAGACACAGAATGTTGCAATCTAACTGATAAAGAATTCAGATGGCTGTTTTGAAGAAATTCAACAAGGTACAAGATAACTCAGAAAGGCAATTTAATGAACTCAAGAATAAAATTAACTCTATGGAAGCTGTTTCCCCAGCAGGATGCAAACTTTGATGTCTCCACTCATTAAAAAAAATTAAAAGTTGTAGTTTTATATTTACATATGGGCCTGCATAGCAGCATAGCTTAGTGGTCAGTCAATAATAGGTCAAAGTTTGTGCTTAAATAATTTAAGCTAGTAAGTTTTCCACCTTTTCACCCTTATAAGATTGGAAATGAATCAGAAAGTTCACCAGCCATAAGATTCAGCTTACTTGCCTTAATTTATTCACTTTAGTTGGAATCTCATAATTATTCTCTTCTATTAACATACTTTGTCTTCTAGAAATGGCTTATTTTTTAACATTTAGAAATCGTTGTGGAAAAAAGCAGTCTGAATAATTATAAGGTCAAGTGTCTGTCACATTAAACTCTTATTTTCTCAGCAGTAATGATTTCTTCGGTAAAAAGGGACTGAAGCCTTCCTTGGATCAAGTTTTTATTTAATGAAAGGTGACAATAGGAAAGATGAAACTATGAACTCCAAAGCTACTGAGAGTTGTTCTAAGTGAGAAATACAATGTGGCTTTGCCTGGTGCAGTGGCTACGGGACAGGAGTGAGGGGAAGTGTGTTAGGAAGACCTTGAGTTATGTTCCAAACCAGATAGTGTGTAGTGGTTGGTGGAGTCTAACAGATAAGAAACTGGTCTATAACCCTATTGTCTGTGTTACTGCATCCTATGCTTGTTTCTTAGCTCATCACCCTGTAAGAAAAAGTGAAGTGCCAAACCCCACAGAGAACTAACGGATATTTGGCTTGGGTTGGAGAAGAGATTAAAGTGGGTTGTAGGAAGTTTTGTCCTGATAGTGCTACCTCCTCACCCAGGTGCTGTCCATGTGCTTGTCCCACGAGGTACCATTGGACACTGGAAACATCACTTGACCATGGAGCAAAATGAAAGATTTGACAGAATTTTCCAAAGGAAGATGAAAGATTTTCCCTTGAAGTTCATCTAGGATATAAACCAGGAGTAGAATCAATGTGAAAGAATCATATAAAAAAATCTGCTAACCAGGGAGCATATTTTAATACAATATTAATTTGTGCTGCTCATACAAATGTTAATTATACAATTTTATTACAAAACAAAGTGAATAAACTGTGCTTAGATTAGTTGTCATGAGTTTGATGAACACTTTGAAAATTTGAAAATTAAAATGATTTGAGAGATAGTTTGCATTTGTAACCTATATGATAAAGGGATAGACAAAAAGCATGCAACATGAATTGTAAATGTATGGAGAGAGTTTTCTGTAGCGTGTATATTTTCTTTATATGCGATTAAATTTAGGATCAAACATTAAAAATCCTTTTATTCTTTTATTTAAACCTTAAGTCTTTGGTTTAAAATCATTGTGAATGTCAAAATAGAGAAATCCCACGTAAACACAATGTATCTATCAATAGTTTACCAGATTACAAAGTTTGAAGGGCGATCAAAGGTTCAAAAATGGATTAATTATTTAATGGTTCAATTATTTAACTATTTGTTTGAAAATAGTCGTTGTGTAACCGAAAGTGGGGTCTGGCTGCTCGCCGCTCAAAAGCCAATAAAGAGGCAAGGTTGGTGGAAAGCAAAGTTCGCTTTATTTCCGAGGCCTGCAACCGGGGTGGGGGGAATGTCTGTGCCAGGCCAACTGCCCCCCACTGACAATCAGGGGGCAAGACCTTTCTTTTACAGACGGCGCGAGGTGGCTACATGCAGAAACAGCACAGTCAGCTCTGACGTCATCTTGAAATTGGTCATCGGGTCTGACCAGCCTCATCTTGATTGTTTTAAGTACAGTTAATCTTCAGTTCCAAGTTCGGTCTGTTTCCATTTCTTTGAGGCCAATTCTCGGAACTGTGGCAGCCTGTGTCATGGCTACAGCCTGGTCATCATGTAGTTAACTTCTTCCACCTGGTAGGGGTTTCAGTATCTATAAGACAGCTCACAGGATATGGCTCAGAATATTATCTACAGCCCTTGAGCGGGAACTAAGGGGCCTTGACTTTGCTTAATGACTACATTATTATGTGGTCTCATTTGACTGTTTTCCTTTGTTTCTGCATTTTCTCACTTCTCCGATTAAACTTATCAGAGAAGAAACTAAAGTTTTTTCACAGACAAAAGGCAGATGGAGGACACGAGCAAGGACCATAGGGTACTGCTCCATTTCAGCTGTCCCTATACCTGTACCCAAAGCACATTACTCACTAAACTAATTCCACCACGTGCAATTTAACTTTCACATTTCATACTTGCATATTTAAGATAAATTATTTCGGTAACTAGAAAAATATAGGTGAATCTGTTTATAATTCCCAAATAGAGAAAAACTCATGAAGCATAAAAGCAGTGGAAGAAACTTAAAAGAAAAAATTTAGGAAATTTACAATCATAAACAGTTCAAGTGCCACTATCCTTAATAGTCAACAAATGGAAACAACTCAATGTCCATGTACAGTTAAAAAAAAATTATGGCATTTCAAATAAGGAAGCACAGTTAGGATGCATGCATTACGACTACACGGAAAACATACATGAACCTCAGAAACGTAATATTCAGTGAGAAAAACCGGGCACTTGTTGAATGATTTGCTATGTAAGATTTAAAAAACAGCAAAGTTACTCTATGGGTTAGAAGCAGAGTTGTTACCTTTGGGGGATGGTGTAGTATCTGGACAGGTAAATGAAGGAATTCCTGGAGTGTTGGTAATATTCTTTTCTTGAGTCTTAGTGCTGGTTCCCTAGGTATTGTTACTGAAAATTTTCATTGGGACGTGCATGTACCATTTGTGAATTTTTCTGTATTTATGTCATAATTAATAAAAATTGTGAAATAATTCCTGAACATGCAAACATTTTGTGAGACCAGACAACCAAAAGCTTGCCATTTATAGAAAATGAAAAACATTTAGTCATAATTAGCAAAAGTTCAAAAATGCAGAATGCTCAATGTTAGAAAGACTAGGGTGAAAAAAACATTCTCATATATTTTTGTGGAAATGGAAATCATTTCCAGTCTTCTTTATAGCAATATTGATACAGGATCAATAGTCTTAAAAATTGTTATATCCTATTATACTGTAATTTCATTTCTAGGAAGCTTCTCAACTCCTTTCAGTTGACTCAGTTTTCTGTAATTTAAATTTTACCTTCACTCCAGTTTTTTTAAACTAACATTTTTTTTTCATGTCCATACAATTGGATTATTTTTTTACACAGTTAAAACATCTATTTATATATCTGTGGGAATATGAATCTGAGATTTTCTCTCATTTTAAAAATGATTTCGCTGGCATTTGGTCAAGCACATTGTTGCAAAGAAGAATAATCTACTTCTGACCAGTTTATGCATAATATGATTATGATTGATACAATTCAAGGAATCAGAAGAAATTGTCTTACCTTCCTGAAGAACTAAAACCAAAGGGTATGAAGCCATTAGGGATTCATATATTTTTTCAATTTTTTTCTCTCTCTCTCTTGTCTTGGTTTTTCGTGGTCTTGCATTTCTGTGTTCTTTATGTGAAGAAGACATTCTTTTTTGTGTCTCTGAAGACTAGCTGTGCTTCAGCATGATTGTAGTCAGACACTAAGTCCAAATGAAATTAGTTCAAATAACAAACAGAGATAGGCTGGTGTTGTTGAATTCACATGAAAACTCCAGGGAGAGAAACTGAGTGGTATAGGTTAGGTCATCTAGCTTCTGTGAGCAGTCAACTTACAGTCAAGGGAAAATGGTCATGGAGTATAAGCACAGCACATAGAACCTTGTAGCATCCTTGAAAGGATGAGATAGATATGAAAAAAAAAAATCTATTAAACTTGCTATAGCTTGAATTATCCCTAAAGGGCATGTTAATGTCTTAACCCCCATTACTTCAAAATGTAACATTTTTTTGGAAATAGGGTCATTGTACATATAATTAATTATATTCAGACACTGGAGTGGTGTGTGTCCTTAATCTAATAAAACTGGTGTCCTTATAAGAGGAAGAAAGATACAGAGTGAAATGGCCATGTGGTGACAGAGGCTGAGTTTGGAGTGATGTAAGCCAACGAATGGCAAAGATTTTCAGCAAACGCCATAATCTAGAAGCTACAAGGAAGGATTCTCACCTACAGCCTTCAGAGGGAGTATGGCAGTGTTTAATCTGACTCAACATGGGAAGCGCTTCTTCACGTCCAACTGGCAATCTTCTAGGGAATATTTTGGCAGATTGGTCAACCTATAATTATAAACCTATAAATAAGGAAAAAATAATTTAACACTGTGTGGTCACAATATTCTTTAGACTCTGGAGAAAATTTGTTGAGATGAAACTCTTTTGAAATTCCAAAACTGGCCCTTTTCCCTTGTGCAGTTATAGAAAGCTGGCTTGATAAAATACTTTTTTCAGAACACTGACCTTGAGAGAACAAAAATATTCTTAGGAGAAAACTTGAAGTTAACTCTTATCGTGTCCTTGAAGTACAAACACAGCCCACTTTGCCTGGGACGTCAGCCTTGGGTTAATTAGTAGAACTTCAAGCCAAGGGAGGAAAAAAGGGAAGATAAAGAAACCTTTTAAAATCAAATGTGTAAATTTGACTATTCTGAACTGTTATTTGTAAACTGGTAAGTTTAATTGCAATGGCTGATTCATGAAATATAAAAAGACGAAACAAAGAGATCTCTGTTTGTTTGGATGTATGTATGTCTCAGTATGTGTCTTTGTCTTTGGGTAATATTGCTGAGGTTAATTTGAAAATGAGCTTTATTTAATTGGCTTAAAGAAAGGTAAGTGCTTACAAATGAAACACATCTAAATTTACCTACTTTTATCTTCTTGCAAGAGGGACACTAAAGATGTTTGTGTTTATTAGACACATGTCTTGTGCCACTTTGAGAAAAGAAATTGTGCTTTGGGAAAATGCATGTTTTTAGAGGTTATAGAATATGTTCTTAAATTTGTTAATCAGAGAATGCCAATATGACAAACAATTCACAATTGCTTTCTTCTTAGTTCTCACTAGAGAACAAGGTTTTTTAAGGGTTAAAAATTATAATATGTAATTAAAACTACTAAAATCATATAGGAAACATTTCAATGTGTATGCAAGTAGGAGATACATTGCCAGCGAGAGAAGATATAAAGACTGGAAATATTTTTGTTGAGGAAAATAATGATGCCAATAATTTTGTCCTACAGTTGGCTGTTTCTGGAGGGAAAAAATAAAAGACAAATTAATATGAATCCAGAAAGTGATAAAAGCGTTGTGAAAAAGGCACTTTGAGAAAAGAATTTCGTACATCATTAAGACTGAGCTCCTCACTGTCAGACTTCTGCCATTCTGGTGACCTTATAGCATGGAAACAGTCTGCTCCTAAATCAGGAAGTTTAAAATGAATAAACAACAGCTGTATATTTTTAAAAATCAGGGCTATGGGAAGTCCAAGATGGCCACTTGACTTTTCCTGGCTCCCTGACAAACCTCATTTTCTATTCGATGGGTTAAAGTTTTCCCTGGCTGCAGGGCTGATGCCCTCACAATGAAAAGGAAAAGGTTAGAAAATGTGTTTCTCACTTGGAGTGTACTTTCTACAATCTCCAGTGATCAAGACATCCACTTCACTGGACAAATCATACGAGCCTTAACAAAAACTTAATGAACTTCTTGAAATTATCACTGTCACTCTCATCCTCAATCATCAGCCAAGGTCAATGAAACTAATGGAAAAACTTGGCTCAAACAGAACAAAGATTAATTATATGGGATTAAATGAACTACTAAACATGACTAATTTTTATGACTTGTTTGACATACTACTGGCTTCTAATCTTTGTTTTTCAGAAATAAAAAAGCCCTTTTCCTCAAGCTACTCATGATTTACAACAATTTGGTAATTTACACTTGTGGTTAAAATTAAAATATTTTTCTTTTCTTGCTGCCTGGTTCCTCCAGAAATTGGAGACTCTTGGGTTCAGAGCAACCTTATCAGGTGAATGGAAAAAACTGTCTCTTGGCATGTGCAGAAATCTAGATATTCTGGTGACTTGGAAAAGAGACAAATTTGCCCAATATATATATATATCACAGGTAGAATCTGAAGGCAAGACATTGGCATGGCTTTCCTGGCCTTGAAAGGCCTTTTAAAAGTTCAATCTGAGATTCCTAATGAAAAGTTCCAGTGCAGCCAATTTAAAAGAGCCTATATGAGCAATTACATTTATATGAATAATCAGGCCATGTTTACTGAAACCAGACTTATTTCGAACAAATCAGCCTTAATTTAGCTGGATTTAGTAAAAATGAGGATAATCCAGAGAGAAAAATTATGTTTCAATAATATACGTTTGTGGATATTGAAGTTTTGTATTTACTGAGGTTTTGCATTTATTATCTATGTCCAAGATGTCTCCTTGTTGCTATGTTACATTATTATAAAGTTTAACTGAATTAGTAAAAGAATATTCTAAGCTTGTTTCGAAAGCAGATCACAGTAATCTATCTTTGGTTGAAGATCAGATGCCCTGTGACCTACATCTAAGAGGATATGCATACTGGAAAAGACATCATTTAAAGGACTGTCTCCAAACTAAATAAAAGGACTCTTATCAGGTACTCTTAACTAGCACATGTACAACAGAACTGAAGGGAATTGACTCCTGAATTTGTATTTCCATTTAAGAAGGGCCTCTGCATTGGACTGTCTCTAGAAAAGACTGCTGACCCCAAATGACACTCACACCAGGATGAGAAGAAGACAATAGCAGTGGAAGACAGCTGACATAAAAATCTGGACCTAGCCCACACAGCATTTCCCCAATAGTATACCTCTGAGCCGGTTCATGATATCTGATTTCCCCCACAATGTGGAGAACTAGGTAAACTAGTTTCTGGAGAGTTTTTTTTTAATCATAAATGGGTGTTTTTGAATTTTGTCAGAAACGTTTTCTGCATCTATTGAGATGATCATATGGTTTTTATCCTTCAATCTGTTGATGTAGTGTATCACACAGATTTATTTGTGTTTTGTACGGATGCCAAAATTAAGTAAACAGGACTACTGTGTACCTGAAGGTCTCTAGTATTTGACTCCTTTGCTTTTCCTGGAGTAACCAGATAATCTTAATGCCAACTAAATCTTACCCAATTTATTTATCCGAATTGAGCTATAGCTGTTTACACCCTGGGACACTACTCATTGGCCAAGACAAACTCTGCAGGGAATATTTCTTTCTCAACCACAGGTGGATCACTATCATCCTTAAAGTTATATCAGAAGTGGATTTTGCTTCCTCAGTTTATCTGTAACAGTGAGTAGAAAAAGGGTAGATTTAGAGCCTTTTCAAGTCTCACCCTCTCTTCAGCGTACAAATGTATTTATTTTTTTCTCCTCAATTTTCTGTTTTTCCTTCTCTTCTTTCAGACTTCAGTGAATGAATAAGAGGAAGGCATTAGATGTCCTACCTCTTTATCCAAGCACTTTCTTCTATATTCATCAAGGAGATACAAACAATATATGATTTGCCAATACTGAGATCCTATATGAATCTACACTCTTTTTCTCTTGTTTCTGTGACAAAAAGCTCTCTAATTTTCTCTCTTCTGAGACAGTGCAAGAGAGACTAAGCTTACAAATAGAAAAAAAGAGAGATGTTCAGAATGTTTCTGTCTGCCTGGCA
>NW_006781997.1:4991067-4998018 GCF_000442215.2 Lipotes vexillifer | reverse complement strand
TTCTGTGGGCTGCCTGGCTCTCTTTCCTCTCTTCTCAGCATTCTGAGTTTCTGAAATTGGTGTTTTTTAGGGCATGTTTGGGGTGGCTTTGTGGGGCATCAGGAGGTATGTGACAGTGACTCACACTGTCATCCTTGGCTTTCACTTCAAGTTTGATTGCTTGTAAAGGGATTAATTGTTTCTTGACATGCAATTTAGACAAAACCATATGTGCAGCTTTTCAACAAATTCATTTTCTTGGTGTTCACAGAAATTTTTTAAAGTGCATAATGAAAATATATGCTTGTTCTAAATCTAACGTTATTAGAACTTCTGGGATCCCTCACCTATTTCACATTCAACATTTCTCAGGCATGGCTAATAAAGAAATGCTTGCCTGGTCCAATTTTAAACTTTAAAAAAAATTATTTATTTATTTACTTATTTATTTAGGCTGCGTTGGGTCTTCATTATTGCGCAGAGGCTTTCTCTAGTTGTGGTGAGTGGGGGCTACTCTTTGTTGTGGTGCGCGGGCTTCTCATTGCCGTGGCTTCTCTTATTGTGGAGCATGGGCTCTAGGTGCGTGGGCTTCAGTAGTTGTGGCACGTGGGCTCAGTAGTTGTGGTGCACAGGCTTAGCTGCTCTGCGACATGTAGGATCTTCCCCAACCAGGGACTGAACCCGTGTCCCCAGCATTGGCAGGCGGATTCTTAACCACTGAGCCACCAGGGAAGTCCCTGGTCCAATTTTTGAACAGGTGTATCTTTAGACAGTTTGCTTCTGATTTTTGGCTTTTATTTTTAGATTTATTTCAGAATTCTGATAAAAAACTCCTTTTGGAAAATACGACGATTACCATAAAACATCTTGCAACTATATGAGGCAACATTTCCAAAGGAAATGCAATTAGTGTTTCTCATGCAAAACATTTCCCACAATTCATTTCAAACAGTGTATCAGATCTCAAAGCCTCAGAAGCTTCTTTCACAGACAGCAGATTATTTATGCTCCAGAAAAAACAAACAAAGAAACAAACAGAAATAAAAATGGTATTAATTAAAGAAGTTTCTATTTCTGGAACAATGAAAAAAATGTAAGAATAAAAATATAGGGCTTCCCTGGTGGCGCAGTGGTTGAGAGTCCGCCTGCTGATGCAGGGGACGTGGGTTCGTGGCCCGGTCCTGGAGGATCCCACATGCCGCGGAGCGGCTGGATCCGTGAGCCATGGCCGCTGGGCCTGTGCGTCCGGAGCCTGTGCTCTGCAACAGGAGAGGCCGCGATAGTGAGAGGCCTGCGTACCACAAAAAAATACAAAGAAAAAGAATAAAAGTATAAAGTATTAAGAAAATATGATAAAGTGATTAAAAGCATGGACTCTGGCTAAATTGTCTGGCATCACTCTTGCAGCTGGGCCACCTTGAACAGTTTGCCGAACCTCTTGTGCCTTAATTTTCTCATCTGTAGGTTTGGAATCATGATTATAACTCATTCATGGGGTTTTAGGAAAAGATGTTTAACCTCTTAGTATCTTAGTTAATCCTTGAAGTAGTTGTAATAACAATACCTTTAGCAACTTTGGGTTGCTGTGAAGAGTAAATGATTTAATATAGAGAAGGTGGTGTGTGTGCTAAATGAGTTGATACACATGGGACATTTTGCACAGACTGTTCACTCAGGAAGTGTTAGTCGTTATTATGAAATACTCAGAACTTTGCAATAATTGTATCTGTTTTTACTTGTAGGTGAATAATTATGGACAACACGGACACGTATTTATTGAACTTTAAAGGCTATTATTTTCAACATTCTTTACTTGATGTTGACCTTATAGAACATTTAGATGATTTTGAAATTAGAGATGATGATGTGTTTATAATTACATATCCAAAATCTGGTAAGTTTGAGGAGTGGCCACCTGTTTTAGTCTTCACCGTGGTTTGGTAATTCATGTGGACAAATGTGCCCTTTTCCAGACATTGACAGTAACCCATCTACATTTACAGAACTGTTTAGGATCACAGAAAGTTAAATAAATCTCAAATCTCTATGCATTTGTAATGCATATATTGTCATTTCTGATGAAATATATGAAGAAACCAAATATTGAACCAAGAGGAGGTACTTGGTAAATACTGACATGTTGGCTTGGTCTGAGAATGGAAGAAAATATATTTAAAAACCTAGGAAGAGGGGCTTCCCTGGTGGCGCAGGGGAGAGGGGCTTCCCTGGTGGCGCAGTGGTTGAGAGTCCGCCTGCCGATGCAGGGGACACGGGTTCGTGCCCCAGTCCGGGAAGATCCCACATGCCGCGGAGCGGCTAGGCCCGTGAGCCATGGCCGCTGAGCCTGCACGTCTGGAGCTTGTGCTCTGCAATGGGAGAGGCCACAACAGTGAGAGGCCCGCGTACCGCAAAAAAAAAAAAAACCTAGGAAGATTTTTGTTACCATCATATCTCAGTCAGAACTAATTCCTAGTATTCTTTTCAATTAATTGCTTTTTATTTCCTTAGAATAATGCAATAATTTTAAATAAAATGAATTGCTCTTAATCTTACATTCCAAAAAAAAAAAAAGACAAAAACCCAACCTTATTTTTTATATTGCACTTTTCAGAACATAGGATGATAGGATGACTGGTGCCATTGAAGCAATGTTGTACAGAGTATTTAATGTGGTTCAAAGATATACTAGAGTCTAAGGCAATAAAAAAAAGTATTCCTGATTTTCATGAAAATGCTCCAGTCCCTCCTTTTTAATCTACTTTGAAAATCATGACCTTGTTTACTTTCCCCAAATTAGTAACGCATTGCTTTACCCCTGAATTTTTCCAGTCTCAGAACTTATGAGCACATCTGATTGAGCTTTTTTTTTCCTGCATTAGATGTTAGTGGTATCTCAGTTTGCTTAGTTTTAGGTCAAGCACAGCAGTCCATAAAAGAGTCTTTTCTTTCCCATTAATCCTAGTCTAGTGTTTGGGACACAACACACCAGTCCCCAGTGCAGCTTGCTGGATGCTTGCTCATCTTGGAGGGGAGATTAGTGAGTCTCCCCAGGATTCACTATAAATTGCATCAAATCTATCACGTAGGTACATCGGTTGCATAGTGACATTGTGAGACTTTTGGCATCTCACATCCTTTTAGAACATTGATGGTACATTCATGGACAAAAATGCAAAAATCCTAAACCCAATATAAGCAAAACACATTTAGCAATGTTAAAACATAAATACACTATGACAAAAGTGGATTTCTTTCAAGAGTCAAGATGGGTTTAAAAAATTATTAATGTAGTTCACCCACATTACTGAAGTATAAGAGAAAGCCTGAATTATTATCTCAATAAAGCATTCAAACAATTCAGCAGAGTCATTCATAATGAAAACCATTAGCAAACTAAGGAGAAAAGGGAACTTCTTTCTTTTTTTTTTTTTTTTTTTTGCAGTACGCGGGCCTCTCACTGTTGTGGCCTCTCCCGTTGCGGAGCACAGGCTCCGGACGTGCAGGCTCAGCGGCCATGGCTCATGGGCCCAGCCGCTCCGCGGCATGTGGGATCTTCCCGGACCGGGGCACGAACCCGTCTTCCCTGCAGCAGCAGGCGGACTCTCAACAACTGCGCCACCAGGGAAGCCCAAAAAGAGAACTTCTTCAACTTGATAGAGATTTTACCAAAATTTCCACAATATCCTGTGCAACAGTGATACAAATAAATATTACATTTAAAATCAGGAACAAGAAAAGAATGCCTGCTGTCACTACTGTTATTCAATATTGTGTGGGAAGACTTATGCTACACAATAAGTAAACAGAAAAAGTAAAGAGGACTTTCAGTATTTTATTGTTGTTGTTTTTTTGTGGTACGCGGGCCTCTCACTGTTGTGGCCTCTCCCGTTGAGGAGCACAGGCTCCGAACGCGCAGGCTCAGCGGCCATGGCTCACGGGCCCAGCCGCTCTGCAGCATGTAGGATCTTCCCGGACCGGGGCACGAACCCGTGTCCCTGGTATCAGCATACGGACTCTCAACCACTGCGCCACCAGGGAAGCCCTTAACTTGTCTTCTAAAACATAACACTCTAAGAAAGGAGACTAAGGAAAGAGAAACAAAGGTAGCCAGAGAAAATTGTGGAAACAGACTTTACTTGAAGTATAGGAAAGAGAGGAGCTGAAAGATTAATCTGAATCACTGCTATCATGGAGTCAGAACCATCACAGCTCTTCAGAGTGAAAAAGAAACTGAGTCCTTGATTTTATCTTCATTAATTTTAATGTAAATGCAGACAAACAAAAATTTGGGCAAATTATTGGCATCCTTAGAGTGATTAAAAGAAATAAAAGTTCCAAATAATTTTGAGAAGGACAGCCTTACTGTTGACATTTACAATTAAAAATTAACTCAGTTGAAAACAAGATTATTTGTTTTCACAGGTACAATCTGGACTCAGCAGATATTAAGCTTGATTTATTTTGAAGGACATCGTAACAGAAGTGAACTGGTGAACACATGTGATAGAGTCCCCTTCCTGGAACACAGTGCACACAAAGTGGACCATGTCAACAGACCGTCCCCTCGTCTCTTCACTTCCCACATCCCATATTATTTAGCACCGAAAGGTCTCAAGAACCAAAAAGCTAAAGTAAGTCACAGAAATAGCTTTTCTTTTCAAATGTGATTACTATAATCTTTATAATCTTGTTTTACATAATAAAAATATATACAAAATTATAAGTATATATATAAATTGGGTCACCATACATCACTGTTTGCAGTATAATTATGTAACATATAGTAAAAATAATTTTATGTCAGCATGTATAGTTCTATTTTTTAATGGTTTAGTAGGATTTTGCTGTATGACTACACAATATTGAATGTGTATTGATGGACAGGTAGGTGGCAGCCAATGAACATATCATATAGCAATAAACATTCTCATAGATCTTTGCAACTTTTTTGTTCTGATGAAGTGATTTCCTAAAAGTAGAATTTTCAGTTAAAGTGTCCAAAATTTTCAGTTAAAGTGTCCAAAAGTTTTGTGTTGGTACTTATTATCTATTTGCCTTCTATAATGTATCAATTCACAGTTCTCAAATAGCAAGAATGATTCTTTCCTCACACACTCACCAGAGGTTGTGTGCCAGGTAAAAGCAATCTCATTCTTAAGTAACTGCAACCTTTTTGTTTTTAATAAGTTTGAGCATCTTTTTATATATTTCGAGATCTTGAAATATCCATTATATTCTTTGCCCATTTTTCTCTAGCTTGTCTTTTATTTACTGTTTTGCAGAAGTCTCTATATGGGGGAAATATTTTCCCAATTAACAATTTACCTTTACAAATTGTTGAATGATTCTAATATTATAGAATCAGCCTATCAATCTTTCTTTCATAGCTTCTGGATCTTGTGTCTTGCCAAGAAAACATTTCCCCACCAAAAAAAGAAAATATATGCAAATACACTTCAGATTTTTTCTAATTAACTTTATGTATTTATTTTTTTTACATTTCACTGTAAATTATATCTGGCAATACATGTGATTTGAAATACGACTATTGCATGATATTTGCTAGGGTGTTGGCCAGTTGACCATCTATGAGTTGTTAAGTATTTAGTCTTTCCTACTAATTTGAAGTCTGCACTTTGATATACTACGTTTCCATAGTTCCTCCCTCTGACCCTGCATTCTTCATACCAAAATTGGTACGATCTGTTTAATATGTGATAGTTCTTCATATTATAACTGATAAGGCAAATTGCCATCAACTTTATTTTTAATATGTTTATTCCCTCAATAATATTTAGATATTGATCAATTATATAGATTAATTCTAGGACAATCATTAGCATTGCAGTACTCCAACATTTCATCCTGCATTATTCTGATGCTCTATTTATCAGGTCTACTTTCAAACCCACCTCATGTGCTATGTTTTTCTCTGCATGTTTTTTACACATTTTTTTTCTGAAGTTGCAGTTTTTTATTCCTATTTTATGGATATTATGAACAGGTAATTTTTTCACAATTATTTTTTCTGTTTAGTTATAAAGTAAATGGCACTGATTTTGGTACACTATTATATCTGGCTTCCTTAATTTCGCTTATTAGTTTTATTAATTTTCCCTATATTCTCTGGAATATATTTCTTCTTAAAATAATAATACATTTTATATTCCTTTACTTTCCAATATTTGCACTTCTATTTCCTTAGTTAAAATCTGCAGAAAAAAACAGAAAAATGGAGGTGATGATGAATGTTGTTCTCTTGTCTTTGTAGCATTTTTAATATCTTTTCTTGTATTTTTTTTTGTTTTGCTTTGTTTTGCAATTGATTTTTGAGGCACATGATGCTGAGAAATAATTTTTTCCTGTTCTTAGTTTAATTGGAGTTTTACATTTTTTTTTTCTTTTTGCTGTTCAGAAAAGATCTACTTACATAAAATGCCTTTTTTGACAAATCTGACAGTACCACGTCTCCCCTCCTCCCCAAACCTCCCTTCAATTTATAATGAAATGAAATTCATTAATAATTTACTAATGTTCTGTTTCTGGAATAAATCCTACTTGTTTATAGTTTAGTACTTATTTTAACATACTGCAAGAAGAGTTTTGTTTTCTTTTACTCAGAAATTTTTATCTGTAATTATTTAAAAATATACTTTAGGGCTTCCCTGGTGGTGAAGTGGTTGAGTCCGCCTGCCGATGCAGGGGACACGGGTTCGTGCCCTGGTCCGGGAAGATCCCACATGCCGTGGAGCGGCTGGGCCCGTGAGCCATGGCCGCTGAGTCTGCTCGTCCGGAGCCTGTGCTCTGCGACAGGAGAGGCCACAACAGTGAGAGGCCCACGTACTGCAAAAAAAACAAAAACAAACAAACAAACAAAAGTATATATATATATATATATATATATATATATATATATAATTCAATATAAATAAAGGTATAGAAAGCAGATCTATTTTTTTATGTCCAAATATA